>NW_022715822.1:496431-526783 GCF_011630105.1 Anneissia japonica
CCTAAGAATATGGAATGTGCTGCATTCCTTCACCCGACTCTTTAATTCAAGTAGTATTTTTAAGAGTTTAATCTTGATATTGAAGTTTGTGATCTGTCTTTCCTACTTTTTAATAGATTGTTCCAATGACTAGTGTATGTAATTTGAGCATTTTACTGATTTTATATTACTATTATTATTATTATTTCATAATAATAATAATAATTATTATTATTATTATTATTATTATTATTATTATTATTATTATTATTATTATTATTATTATTATTATTATTATTATTATTATTACCACTATTACTATTATTATTATTATTATGTTACTAAAACCTACCTGTTGAACTTAGACAATGGAGGAATAAGTGAACAATTAAAAAAACGACGGTAAGTGGAAAATAATATGACGTTAAGGGGAAAATAACTCAAAAGATATTCCCCTTAAGTCCGACTTATGTATGTAATTTGAGCATGTTACTGATTTTATATTACTATTATTATTATTATTATTTCATAATAATAATAATTATTATTATTATTATTATTATTACCACTATTACTATTATTATTATTATTATTATTATTATTATGTTACTAAAACCTACCTGTTGAACTTAGACAATGGAGAAATAAGTGAACAATTAAAAAAACGACGGTAAGTGGAAAATAATATGACGTTAAGGGGAAAATAACACAAAAAATATTCCCCTTAAGTCCGGCTTAGCACATACTATTATTAAAACTAAATATTTTTTTACGCTGTTATTTTTCATTTTTGATGTATATCTGAATTTGACAACTTATTTGATCATTTGAAATGAGCAACTCAAAGGTAAATTTGAATTTGAGATTTTTGTTTCAAATTCCAATAAAGTAAAGTAAAAATTAGGTCACAAATCATTAAAATTTAGATATTAATTACATTTTTTTATGAATCAAACTCATAAAATGACTTAACACATTTCAAAAGGGCAATATTTAAACACATCATTAAAACGTATTCAATTTTTACACATGCCATTTGATTTCACTAGCATGAGCATTTAATGTAGTTAACTAGGCCAGAGTTATACCACATCCCCTAGGAATTGCATTCAGTAAACCATATTGTCAAGGTGTTGTTGAGATGTACCAGGTGTGTTATCAAAATTTACCTGTGATGCCTCTTCCAAACTGTTACCTATTCAAGATGTCAGTTAATGACATAAGTAGGCTATAGACTGTGACTAACTTGAATACACTATCTGCTGCCCTCTATTGTTAAGGAAGGAGAAAACTTTTTAAAAAGTGTCAAAAGTCAAAAGTGTTTTAAAAACTGTCAAAAATGCTATTGTTTAAGGTAATCTACTTGTTTTGAATATCATTGAGGAAATTCATCTGCAGGCGTCCCAAGCTGGAAGAAACCACTTCCAGGAGATCTGCTTAAATGAACTTTCTTATCACCCCTAATTTTATTTTGCTGCATATGATACCCATCAGTACTGATGTCTTCCCACTTTCTGGAAGACACTCGCAACTTCCAGGAAACCTGGCACCCCTGCACTTGGATCCAATCTCAAATCTTTACCGTTGAATGGTTTGGTTCACACCATGACCAAGCTTTAACAACATCTACAATTCACTTTTAATATTCAATAAATATGAACTAGATCCAAAAACAAAATCATTCGATACAGAGAATACCATTGTGAGACAAACATGCTTAAAAAACTTTTAAATAACTTTATTTCTTTTTGAATATTACACTAAGTAAATTTTCGGTCACATGTGAAAGAGAAAGATAACTCGCCAATAGCAATAATTTAATATTGGCAATAGCGCATAGTGCATTGTTAGCCAAAATGTGTTCTTGATTGAATGATTGAATTTATTTGGCATTAAACAGTGATACAATGCAGCAAAATTGAGCTGATGCATTTGGCTGAGAAGTTCCAGTTTCTCGTGCTAAAGAACCTGCTTTAAACACATCCAGCGTCGGATTTCAATTAGAGTGAGATCGTTCTACTCCTTAAAATAACCCTGGCATGAGAGTAGCTGGCATAAGGGACAATGTATCCGTTGCATGTCAGTACTGGTACTGCACTGCGGCTGATGTTGGCTCCCCGGGGCACAACCAAAATTTCCAATTACAAATATTTGGTACTAGACCAAAAAGAAAAATATATTTAATTAAAAATGATTAAGAAAATATTAGACATAATAATATATTAATTGTCAATTTATATAGCACATAATGTAAAATACCTCTATGCGCTTTATACAGCATGGTGTGGGAAAAATTATTAAAAAGTTTCACCTAACAAAAATAATGAGTAACAATAATCTGACATCTTAAAAGCTACAATAATATAAGGCATGTATATTTTAAATTTAACTACTGTTGGTAATGTTTAAGACATATATAATCCTAAAAAGTGTAAAAATGTATGTACACAATTCAAGAAAGAATCATTTAATTAATGCATTCAATAAAAAAAAAACCTTTACAGATGGATATTCAAGGAAATGAAAGGGGTGAATAACAGCCTCTGCACATTAAGCCTCCAAATAATTTCTGTACATTATACTGTACAAGTGAAGCACCAGAGAATTATATTATATTTGACTTACACAATAGGGTCAACGAACTCAGATAGGTGACATGACAATATTGATATCAATTGACATTAACAAGCAACATTCACTTTCGCTTTGATTCATTTTCCCATACTGACAAGTACGAGAGCAGAACTTGTATGTATGACTTATGTCAAAGCTAAACAACAAGACTGCACTCAAGATTGATTTGAACTGGGAATATGATGGTTGAAAGTAGGCCTCGGATTGACATATTTAGTAATTAAATCGAAAAATAGCTTTTGATCTTGACAGGACTGTATCAAAAAGATCAAAAAGATAGACAACCTCAACTAAGTTTACTTTTCTACAAATCATATATTTTGTGTAAATCAGTTTTTTTTAGATAAATTAGAGTATGACAAATTATGATAAATAGATAAATGGTATTTTCATTTTAATTTTAATAAAAAAAATCTTTTCAACATAGTAATAATTGAATGACAATAAATATTATTAATAAAAAAAATATAAACCTCTTTCAGACATGTTGGACCTCTTGTTATAAAATTTCTGCAAGTCAACAATGACGAAGAAGGCAAGAAGATGTATCTATTATGCAGATATAGTACAAATAATTATAACAATAATTGATAACAATAGTAATCATAAAAAAAAATAATGAAGCAATATAAATAAAAAAATACCTACAAACAAAACAATAAATATACAAATATATTAATCCCAGGCTGTAAATTAGCGGTCGCCCTTTTGTGGGATCAGGTGATAATAAATGTCTTGGGTATTGTCTGGCTGGCAACCCTTAATTGGTTCACCCTAACCGATCGCCATGGGCGAAAACTATTTTGGATTGGCAAAAAAATAACCAACTGCTTTAGCCATTTTTTCGCAGGCATTGCTAAAATATATATTTTTTTTTTGTTTGTTCGCGCTCCATTTTTCGCCAATCCATAGCCATGAGCCAATCATTTGTGTTTTGTATAGTAGTCTAGCTGCAAATGTCATTGCGTGCTTTGCAATTTGTTATTTTAACACGGTGGATACAGGGCAGTGGCTGTATGACGACAACTACATGAAGGTGAACCAACTTCGTGGATAGCGACTACATGAAGGTAGTACATTCACGACAGCAGGCTAGCTGGTAGTGTACCCTTTGGGCGCAAACTGACGACAACAGGCTAGCTGGTAGTGTACCCTTTGGGCGCAAACTGACGACAAATTAGATCTAAAGACTGCCGACTTCGGGTACATAACGACTTCCGAGCTTATGTTTTTCCAACAAGGGGCCTATCTTACATCGAGGCCTATGCGCGCAATAGTGGTAGAAATGTCATTAATAATTTAATCAATAACTTTGTGCTCTTGTCTAATACGTAAAATGCATTTAAGTAATGTGTGTAATATTTGAAAAATGCACCAAGTGGGTTGCTTTGTTACACAGTGTACGTACTGTAGAGCAGAGCGATGGCAGTAGAGTAGTGGTTTAATTGGCCAAGGCTAGGCCCAGATCTTTGCATTGAAAAATTTGGGTGACACACAATCGGGGCTACGCACGAGACGATCAGGTCCATTTCCAGACAATCAATTTTGAATAATCCTTAATAGGACTTTATGTCCTGATACAAAATTATGCTAAAAATGCATAAAATACAGGTTTTCTAGAGACACTACCGTTTCCAAAATTAGGCTTTTTCCTTGATCCAAGACACCCCCACCCACCCTGATATCGTTCCAAACTAAATTCAGAATACTAGATAGCCCTAGGTTCTTAATTTTTTCAAATTTTGTGTTATATATTTAGTAAACTTTTAAAGTAGCTCGTTGTTGTGCTATAAATATTAATTTGCATATCAAATAACATTATTTTGATTGCCAATCCCTAATCAGGGCTTGCCCTAACTTTTTTTGGTATCTAGCCCACTGGGCTAGATTACTAGAGATTTTACTAGCCCACAGAGTATTTTACTAGCCCACAGACAGGAAAAAATTTTGTTTCAAAATATTTATTAGTGACAATTAAATTTGAAGGTTGATTTGCAATTTCATAATTTCTGTAGCATTGCTGTTTGAACTACCCTCTCAAAATATTGTTGAATAAATAAATAAAAAAAAATCACCCATGCTGCAAAATCAACTCTGGTTATAACAGGGACAGATGAGCATGTTTTACATCTCCCTGGTTATAACTTTGGCTTTCTAGTATTTAACAAAGGGCCCAAAAATCAATCAAACCAATGCATCTGTTAAATCTTTAGGTCTCAAGTCACTCACCCCCAATGGCAATAAATCTTGCTTAGGCTGGGCTAGGCTACTTAGGCCTAGGCAAGACCTAGGGCCTAGACTAGCCTAGCCTACCTATAGCATTGAAGTACTTAATTATTAAAAGTTGAACCTTTAAAAAATATCATTATGAGAAAATAATATGAATATAATGTAGTACATTAAATTAAATGTTCTAACTACCTAAGTTAACCAGATTTAACGATCAAACGATCTTCTATTGAAAGATAGTAGTGGAGTGGTTGGTGAATGACTTGGGGATCATCTTAATAATTAAACACTCAGCTCAGGAGAACAGACAGCTAGCTAGAGTGTACTCTCTGGGCTGCGGTACCTCCTGTGCGGGGATTGTCTCGAAAGTTCCGCTTTTTTTTTTTTAAAGAAAATGTTTTTCTTGCTAGTCTCCACTAGACAACCGGGCAACATGCGGAGTAAATAGGCTAGCCCGGAGCGGTTTTTACTAGACATTGTACGCCGGGCTAGTACTAAATCGAGCCCTGCTAATGTGGTCTAAAATCCAAATTTTGGCCCATAAAAACTCTCTCTCTGTGTGTGAACTAATACAATGGATTCTTTTCCGGTACCCTAATTGAGGCTCTTGTCAGCTCGGACTAATGATTTTAACAATTTGTGTCAAATTTTGGCTAAAGGCAGATTCAATTTGCTAAAAAAAAAATTATTGAACCAATGTATTCTTGCTGGTTTTATTGATTTTTCTTTTTTAGGGCCAGTATAACTTTAGAAGGGCCAGTATCAATTTCTTCTTACTGGCCCTGCTGGCCACTATGGTTGGGAGGTTAATTTTCAGCCCTGTTTAATCTTTCAACCTGGTGTCTAGAATAACAAGGACATTTTATGTACCTTATAATTTAGCTGTTTTCAGACATTCATAACATATTAATTCCCAAAGAATTAAAACGCAAATCTGTTTGACAAGTTGAGGCTGAGAGGACTTATTGAGAACAACTACTGTAGCTTAGTCGGCTAAACTGGTGGTCACTGTGTGTGTGCTGAACATTAAAGATCACTGGGTCCCCGGTTCAATTCACATCGCTGCTTTCTTTGTGTTTTGGCGGGAAGGCTGAAATGTAAGTTTCAAAAGCACACCGTCTTTCAGGTGAGACGTGAACATTTGCCTATGTGCAGGTAAAGAATGCAATACACTCGTCGGTAAAGAGTAGGGAATTGTCTCCCGGTGTACTGCCCAATTTACCACCAGAAGGACCCCACTGGAAATAAGTCTAAGCCCAGAGAAACCCGCCACCCACTCCTAACCACAAAAGACAAAAGTAGGCCTATTGATACTGACTTGGCAGATTAATTACTCTAATGTATATTCAAGGTGGGGTCCCTTAATTGATTCATAATGAATCATACATTCTTAATGGTAAGGGTCACATTGAAAAATTATTATAAGAATGTAGTTATATTGTGCATTGAATCTGCAATTATATGAAACTGAGTCACAAGAACTTGACCCTGATATAACAAGTTCAAAATTAAATCATTGGGTAAAAGGTCAAGATAATAACCATTAATAATTTAATAATTATGTATGTCATTAATTCAATGTAAGCATACTCTACAGCAGGGGACACCTATCTATTACTGTATATTATACTTTTATAAATAATATATTATCAATAATTTTCTTTTATATTTGGAGAATATAATACCTATTTATCTAAATTCATATTTTAAATATTGAAATTTACTAGGCAACAGCCAATCAATCATACTTGCTTGTCTGAAAAATCCCAGGTGTAATAATATTTGGTTTTAGAGAAATCACTGCATTTTTTTTTTATATTTTGCAAACATTCTATTTCATGAATTTTGACAATCCATAAACAGTTTTGATGTGACAGTCTAAGGTTGTTACTTCCAAGTATCCAAAGGTGATATCCTAAAAAAGTGTGGCAATCAGGTGGGAAATTGAACCCAGCATAGGTATTTTACCTCTGTTTGATTTTACAATCAGGATCATAGGCTGGTTCCATCTTTGGGGAAGGGGGGAGCAAAAAATGATAATGTGGAACTGGGGCTTGCGAAAATTGAGAATGTGGGACTAAATGTAAATGAATAGGATTGAAATTTAAACTGAATGGTCCTTTTTAGTATTTTAATAACTTAGTGTAACAAAATTACTACCATGGGGGCCCCACCCCTCAATCTACGTCCATGATAATGTAGTCAGCCCCTTTGTTCAGACCTATGTTAGCAAATTTCTGTAGCCAATGATGAAGAAGGTGACAGCAAAGGAGAGATGTCTTATTACTTGTATATTATCATGCACAGAATCATACAATGTCTTTTGGAATACAAAATACCAATATAAATTATAATTATAAATATTCAATTTTTTTTTCTCAAAAATTCCACAGGATACTGGAATATGTATTAGCTAATGTAGTTCTAAATTTTCCTTTTGAAAAATAAAATTTAATACCTACAATAAAATTCAGAAAACTGATTTCCTCAGCCTACACATTCTCAATAACAAATTCTTAAAGTCTGTCTAGATTATGTTTAAAGATTAACAAAAGCATGTCAATCAAAAATGAGAACAACTAATAAGGCAGATACACATCAAACTAAATTAACTTAGTTTTAACCTTTCAACTCCATGACTAACATTATCTTTTGATTTATATCATCTTTGTGACGGATCTAATTTGGGGAAGTCTGGCTTAATTACATCGTAACAATATCATTCTTTACATGATGATTGAGATACTGCAGGAGTGAAGTTACACAATCTCACAATGTGGAACACATCTGCTAATTCCTAGATCTTTGGATTAATCCTGGCAAAATTCACATTATTTTTACAATGAAAATACTAATCTTGACTGGATTACAGCTTGCAACAGAAAGCAATGTTATGCGCAGTAATAGCGACGACAGAAGGTCAGAGAAATTTCTCCTTTCTCATTGGACAACCATGGATCTCCAGTTGTGGGAAACATCCAACCAAATTTGTGACTGCAACAGAACTTTTAGTCCAAAACTCTGAACAGAAGACCTAGGGTTCCCTCAATTTGTTGTCGGTCAGCATCAACTGTTATTACTTGTCAATGAACTTGTTGTTATACTTATGTTGCATTATCCTACAATTTATTAATTCACAATAATTAAGATTCCACAGTACTGTAATGACAACATGGTAGACAGTCACTCAATAAATGAATAATATAATTTACAAAAACAAAACAAAAAAAAACAAAAAGGTGAAAATGGGAGGATAAATGGCATTTGTATTTAGAAATAGAGACTAAAATTTGTGACTATCTTCTCCAAGTACGACTGAGACAAAAATAGTGTTGCATTCAATGGGATTTAGCCTGACCTAGGGGTGGATCTAGAAGGAGCAAATGGGGGCTAGAACCCTTTTCCAATATGAAAAGAAAAGAGGAAATGGGAAGAGAGAAAAGGAAAGGGTATTGAAAATACTGCATTATACCTGTATTTTACAATCGGTTATACCACAACCTGACCTCCCACCCCCTAGCTCAGTTCCTAAACAGATTTTCCCCTATGACCAATGGTGATAGTATACTGTTCTATCATACTGCTTTACAAAGATCTACACATGTATTCTTGCTAAATAGGATAGAAGATGAAAGATTGTTTTTTTTTTTTTTAATATGAGTAATTATAATTAAAGAAGACAACACCATGATAGAGAACATCTCAATCAAGACATATGATTAATCATTGGATCTCCATGCACTACTTATCATGTGAAACCTTGCAGCCAAGATGCACTTGAAGGTATAGGCACCAAGGTCCCCTATTAGCAATGACTCAAATATTTCTTTTTTTTTTTGACATACGAGTTCTAAAATATCTCAGAAAAACAGCTTAAAAAATTTCCATAGGCATAATGTACATCACCTCGACCCATGGCCCATTGTAACCAGAGAAACCACCAAATGTTATTTGTACATAATATATCCCGCTTCCCCAAAAAAAGGTCCCATTGGTAAAATGTAATGCATCCGGAGCACTATAAGCTCAACAGAACACTGTCTGAAAAAAGCAAAAAAAAAAACAAATTGTTGCACAATGCGTCCGATCGTCGGTCGTGCATTGCCATACCAATTTTTCTTTTTGTGTTACCATTCATGCCTGACAGCTGTTTCATCCACTTTCCCCCGAGTGTAAACAATGTCTTTTTTTAAAGTTACTGCAACATAATAGACATTAAATTAATGTAATTTGAACTTCCTGGGCATTCAACTTACCCTCGGTCAACATTGAAGCTACACCAGTGAGTTTTACCATCTTAACCGTTGACTACCGTACATATTCCAGGAAGTGTAAATGTTGCGCAAGTGTAAGTTCACCAAATCAGGTGACACCCTGAGAGGGTCCCATGAGAATAAGCTGTAGAGGATCTCAAGAGTGACTCAGGCACTTTCTGTATTTCCCTAGAAAAGAGAATTTACGATTGATTAATGCTATTTCATCATTCCAAAAGTAACAAAAATAGAGTTCTACTTCATAATAATAGAAAATAGGGCAGTGGCTGAATTATTCAATTAACCTACTTACCTTCAGCAAGGAGGTTACAGTACGAACTTACTGCTGTTTGTCTGTCTGTCGTTCGTTCTGTCTGTCATTCTGTTTGGCTGTCTGTCTGTTTTTAAGTAGGACTAAATAAAAACTAACGAATGGATCATACAACTTAGTGGAGTGGCAGATATGGGTTTAAGAAAAAGGATATTAAATTTTAGGATGAAAAGGTCAAAGTAAAAGGGAAAGGTTACAGGAATTTGAAAAAATTTCCTTAAAACTTACCACCAAGCATAAAACAAAATAACTGAAATGTCATAGAGTACTACAGTGTTACACCATGATACTACTCCGTTGCTATCGTTGCAAAATGCGTTCAACTGGACGCCATTTTCACCGCTGACAAACCATTGATCCCAATTTCTAACATAATTATTAAAATGTTGTTTCCTACTTTTTCTTTGTAAATTTTAATTGATTTTGATGGTAAAATATTAGATTTTAAAATGCCTATTCCAGAAAGCCTATGAAGTCATTCAGGCATAATGAACGGTAACCAACGTCTGTTGTCAACAAAGAGCGCCACCTGCCGTTGTGACGACACGACTGTGGTACTCTATAAACACACTGCATGTATTTGGGCAATCTTCTGGAGAGCTGCTACTGGTATCATCCTCATTTATGTAGCTTAAAACTATTTCTAGAACTAATTTTATTGTAATATTATATAGAGGATGTACAAAAATTTAAAATGACCGGATATTAAATAAATTTTTAGGAATACAGTATTTTTAATAACATTAACAATAATATACGGTATGTCACATGGTGTACCAAAAGCTTATTATTAATCATTAATGTCAATTCACCATGCAAGACTTATTAACAATAACATTATTTTTATTACTTTAAAAAGCTGTAAATACATCAATATTTACTATGTAGAATATTGACATTGACAATATGGAAAATACAGTAAATGAATAATACAATATATCTAGAGTAAAGAGTAAAAAACTAAGCTTATCTCATAATATTTTACTAAAAATCAATGGGAAATTTTATCAGAAAATAATAATATTAATACTATTATGTATTCTTATTGCATAAGTCTGTAAATGGATAAATTGCTATTCCTGATGATGACCCAATAAAGTCAAAATATTGCATCCTAGCATGATAGTGTGTTTGTCTTTATATGTATTATTCTTTCGCATCTGAAAATAATAAGTGGACCCTCTGGAATAATAGGAGTGGTCCTGTATTATTGAAATTTTGAAGAATGTAACAGTTGGAGGGGAAATTAAATGAGGGTGAAACCTTGTTAAGTGATGACAAATACCTTATTTTATGATTCTCAATTATACACTTAGTAAAATAGAATGAGTAATTGAGATGTAGGTGTTTCAAATAAGACAGCTCAATCAACGAGAAAATACTGGTAAAGGTAAAGGTAGGAGAATAACCTATAACTCAGTGTCATTGTACTGAATTGCATATGGGTGTGGTCCGTGACTACCTTGCCAAAGAAAAAAAGCGCTAATAGTAGCTTCATGATCATATCATTCTACAACAAGGGCAGAAATAAACCGCATCAGAGTAACCCCCTACTCATCCGAAAGATGAAATGGGTCCTTTAAAATGCACACGAGCCACATGTATACATTTTAGTCCTTTAATATATAATAATAATAATAATAATAATAATAATAATAATAATTTTGGCTTATATAGCGCATTATGCTAAAGCCTCAATGTGCTTAACAGTAAAAATAAAATTCGGGGAAAAAAATTAAGAAAAATACAAGAAAAAAAAAAAGAAAAAAAAAAAAAATAATAATTAATTATAATTAATAATTATAATAATTTGGAGAGATTTGATTCTACCAACTGATCCCTGGGTGAGGGGCAGCTCAAACCAGTGTTAATGTAATAGGTGGATTCAAAAGTGTCTCAGTTGGCTCATGACCCCCCCTCAATTTTTCAAAATTTATTTTTTTTAAATGGGAGAAAAATAAAATTATATTTAAAATTTTAGTCTGAGAGTGCCATTTCCAGTCATCTAAGAGTGCAATACACAACTAGCTGAGGTAGTAATTCCTGAATCCGCCACTGAAAGTAAGGCTAAAGTTATCAGCACCCCTGCCTTACTGCCCGTACTCTCAACTATGACATGTCATCTAATTTTTAAACTAGAAATTGCAAATTGCAAGTGAAGTGCTGCGAAGTACAACTGCATATAAATGTTCTTCGAACAAAATTATTTATGCGAGTCAAATGAAAATAATGAAATAATAAAACTATAACAAATAATATGAGACACGACCCATTGTCTATATTGGAACACTTCTCATTAAGTAACAAAGTCGTAATTTTTCATTTTTGTCAAAAAGTGTCTATAGTGTGGTGAATTATGGTTTAGGTTTTTTTAAATAAAGTTTTAAAAATTTCTATGTATGTGGAAAATGTAGTTGATTACCAAAGGTTACAATTTTTATTTTGAAGACTGCATGGTCTAGGAAGTGTACATTTTTTTATGGGGAAAGTTTGACTGCCAAAGAGTGTTGCCAAAGTGCGAGCCAGAGTGTTATTTGATCACAAGTGCGAGACATATCACAAGTGCGAGACATATCACAAGTGTGAGCCAGCGAGCCATGACGTCACGACAATAGATAGAGACGTTAAACAGTTGTGCGAGGTATCGGCTGAGATTTGTGGAGTACAATTCAAAAAACAACTATAGGTCTAATAATGAATTATTGTGATGTTAAATAGACGATGTTAGCTATCAAAGAGCGACGTTGTTTTTCATTGGGACCTTCGTCCCTTCAAGGCTACGAAATAGAAAGTTTGATGTTCAAACTTTGCACAAAAAAGTTGAAAGATGCTTGGTAAATCCTAACGGGAGATATTAATTATTTAGGTGAAAGTATGTCACCGAAGTTCTTAGACTCAGGTCAACTTATTGGCAAGATCTGAATAATGTTGGTTGCTAGTATAGGCTCTTACATGTTAAATGCATCATGCTTGTGGTAAAGTTAAAGAAGCGCTGTTTTGGAAAAGGTGATTGATCGCAAAACATAACAAAAGGATAAATGAACAAAATACATTGTTATATGAAAAAATAATAACATAATAACGACTTCTTAATTTGATGAATAATGATTAATGTATTTAACAACAAAAGAAAAATAAAATTTAAAATTCATAATATTACACAATTGTTGAACAACATAGATTCTATTTGTTTAACCCATAATAATTATTCCATAAATTAAATTAATTTCTTGCCAAACAACTCTCAAACATTATCGTTGGATACAGTACCAGTGCTATAGTTTATAGTACAGTATTCCATTAGTTAATTGCTATTTATTCAAAATACTATTGCAATGAGGCAGTAGTTCACATAGTTAAAGGCTTACTATGAATTCCAGCTATGCTACTTTTATCTTTAGTTTACTGAAAGTTTAATTTTTTTTGCATTAAAATATACTTGAAGTACTTGAAATCAGCTTAAGCAATAAAGTATGATTATAGAGGGCGCCAAACACATTTTGAGGGTCATCACATGAAAAATGTGATACTTGAAGTTGGTTTTGCAATGTGTTTCAACTGCTCTCCAGTAGTCTTTGTAAGAATATATTTTAAAGCATGTTCTGATTAAATATTCCCAAACAGTTCAAGATTCAAGATTCAAAAAAATCTTATTGTCCGATAAAGACCAGAAAAATCATTTTCCACTGGCAATTTTACAAGGTACTAAGAACACAGTAGTCGAGTAATAAATAAAAGATTATAAACAAGATAGTAAGTATATAAACACAATACTTATATATGATATATAAAACATACCAACAACATTTAAATAGGCCAAAATTGCACTTAAATTAAATCTTATAACATTAATATTGTGTGATAACAGAATTAGAAATAAAGGAATTTCTATAGTAGCAGTGTGTCTAGTAAGTGGTACGTTTAATCGAAAACCGTAATTACAAAGAATAAAATCATAATGTAGTGGATGAGTCGTGTCGTTCATTATTTTCTTATGTTTTGCCAATTTGTATTTATCATAAATATCATCTAGATGTACAATATCCTATTTAATTATTTTCTGTGCTGCTTTTTTAATTGTGTCTAATTTATTTACATTTTGTTTTGTATTATTGATCTATAAAATAAGGTAAGAATTGTGTTGTCTTTATTAAGGTTCTTAGTTTTTTTTTTTAAATACATTGTTTGCTTTCCTTTTATAGTAGTTAAACTGTTAAGTATTTTTCATATCAAGGCTTCGGACTGCAATATTTATGTATAGACACACAAACAGTAACCTTCCAATATCATTTAACAAATACTCTATGAAACACAGTGAATTACATAGTTATCACACACAAAATTCAAATTATTACATTATATCTAAAAGGCATACTAAGTTGAGTTAGAATTTTATTAAATGTATGGAGCTATATGGAACTCAATTTATCAAGATCTAAAGGTTGCACATTCTGTTTAAATTAAAATACAAACAATATTCATCTACTTTGTTGCGATTTAATTTAATTTAATTTCATTTGTTTAGGCACGAGTGCCAAAGATATGTCAATCAGCGAACTTAATCACTATCCAATGGACCAGTACACCGAGATAACCCCCTACTCTTCTTGAAATGTACTGAGTTTTTCGAAGTGCACACGAGGCAAATGCGTACACTGGCCTACCGTCCTTAGTCCTTATCCGAGAAGACTTGTTCTACCACCGGAACCATTGTCGAGTGAGTGAACCAGCACCCATATTATAGCTGAAAGTTCACTGTATCCCTGACATAACCGCTCAGCCGATTGCAATAATTTAATAATAAACAGTAGACCAGTTGTTATGAAACCACAGCCATAAAAGTTGTAATTTGTGTGAATACTTGTACTGATTTTATTTCAAAATAGTCTATACACAAAAACAAGTCCAACATGTTTACCCACGCCTAATTTATTTAAAAAATGCCTACAGATGCACAAAAACAAGACCATGTTTACACACCCCTACATAATTTGTTGTCTACAGCTAAGGAACCCCACAATATTGGAACAGTCGTTATAATGGACTTCATTAAAGCCTATGATCTCATTGAGCATAACATCTTCATCAAGAAAATTATTGATATTGGAGTCCATAGATCGATAGTCCCATGTAATTGTAGCTTCATTAGCTGCAGAGAACAATGTGTAAGATACAATTCCCTTTATGCTCATATTACCATAAAAGCTGCAGGGGGAAAAAGCTTGGCCCATTAGGATTTCAAATCATGATTAATTATGCTTTTCATGCATCTAGAGCTCTTAAATATGTTGATGATATTTCAATGTATGAAAACAAGAGGATAAGCTTACTGTACTGGGACAGATTCAAAGATGTCTGAAAGTGGGAGGGGTATAATTCCAACAAAAAGTGGGGGTGCCGATCGAGAGAACACATTAATCTGGGGGGGGGGGTAGTGTTGTTTTCTAGATGCTCGGAAATAAACCTCTGAGAGGCATTCTGGGCGATCAATATTTATTTTTATTTTTTTTATAAATTTCTTTTTTTTAACTTTCTGAAAGGGTGGGGGAGGCCAGGGCAGTTTTTATGATTGGTGTACATTAGGCCGACCAGCCCTCCATAAACTAACGTTAGAATACCGCACTTTCGGCGGTAAAGAACAATTAAAACCTCATAAAAAAGGCAACTAATCCGTTTACCTATAATTTAATCCAAGGACACCAGTGTTAAACACTCAGTACTTATCCTTGATAATGTGTTAATCCAATTAATATAGTGAGATAACATAACGTTAGTTTATCGAGGGCGGGTTGAGCTAATGAGTAATGAACACTCCATAACCCAGCTGGCTAATGTCAAGCTCTACAGATATGCGTACACTGGCCTACCGTCTACAGATATGCGTACACTGGCCTACCGTCTACAGATATGCGTACACTGGCCTACCGTCTACAGATATGCGTACACTGGCCTACCGTCTACAGATATGCATACACTGGCCTACCGTCTACAGATATGCGTACACTGGCCTACCGTCTACAGATATTGCTTTTACCAAAAAAACTGCTCGAGTTGGAAAATCAAATCTGTACCCTTTTTTTCCCTACAGTTTTTAAATATTCAAAAATCTGTATAGTACCGTTATTAACTGTTCCCAAGTTTTTCGTCAAACAGCCTTTTTTTGTACATCATATCCAAATATTGTTTTTTTCTGATGCCTGGCTTTCCTGTCACTTTCTACCAAATATCTGCCTAAAAAATAGTTTTTTTTTTTGGTTACAGGATAATATATCATACCACCAGGGACTAAATTATAGTACCTCTCTGTCTACTATTAGTATTATGTTACTAATACAGAACCATATTACAGCAGTTAGAGCCCGAGAAACAAACCACAAGGCATATTCAGTAAATGTACAATGAGAGTGATGGGACTGGGCTTACCAGCGTACATCATGACTCCGGGTGATTGTTGGCAGACCTGGTCCCACAGCACAACTTGGGCCTACAAAGCTTGATCAATCTTATTTGAACGGTTGATGTCACTTAATTTCATTTACGGACCACATCAAAGATTGATGATTTTCAGAAAACTAAATTTAATGTGTTTTTTTTTTCAATAACTGAGTGACAACTTCAGAAAGTAGGCCTACCATCAATTACCAGATTCAAACGCTCAGTCATTCTTCATCCGGGTCAATTCCCGCGTTACTTAATTATGGGATAATTGCTGATTGCGATTGGCCAATTACGGTATGTCCTCAACTACCAACTACATTATTTGTTACAGTGTATGCGAGGGACGCGGGGTGGGTAGGGCCTCCGTTGCCGCTTCGTCGAGATTTCGGGATCTTAACACATTAACTTCGGGGAGAAGTTTATTTTTGTTTTTTGGGTTTTTTTTAACAGCATAAGTTTTTATCTAACTCAAATCCAATTGTCTGGGGCTCTCCACTGAGCCCACTCCATCCGGGGCCCACTCCGAGCAGTACAACACAACTTTATTGCAATTCTCATCTAAAAAAAGTAAAAGTAATGCAGAAAATACTTAAATAATTTTAACAAATAAACCTACGCCAGAATAGAGAGACATTATAATTAAAATTAAAGCAGTGGCGTGAGGGTGTGCAGTGAGGGGATTGGCCGGGCGCACGCCGTCCAAAAAGAGGTTTGCTTTCCCAAATCGCCAGCAGTAACCTTTTCAAAATCTATTCACCTTTACACCCAACGCCCGCTCGCCCCATCCGCCCCCATAGGCCTATGCCATTTGCCTCTGAGGGGTCTGGGTGTCTTCTGGCCGTCATAAATGTGTGCATCTCTATGTTATTCTGATATGATAACCTCTTATATTTATGGTAGGGCCTATTTTATAGAGAATATTGTGAAAAAACAACAAGTGTAGGTATGCTGGAAAACATTACAATATTTAACAGAAGGTTTAGAGATTACGTTGTAATGATTGGTCCTTATATATAGGCCTACAGTATTTAGACCTATATATATAGAGAGAGTTTAATAAGTAACATAGCGTCATTGTTGTCTCGTGTGTTCTTCGCAGAGACATTGGCCTACGTAAATAATGCCTGCGTAAAGAAAAACATTGCTAAACATAATATGTTTATTAAAGTCAATCAAATCGAGCCAAGGGCAGCTAAAGTAAGTAAAGAAATCAAAATAGAGCAGTCTTTGTGAAAATAGAAACGCCGAGCTTTTGACAAGATGTGTTTTGCTTTTATTGATTATGTTTTTTAAGTGTTTATGATCTCCATACCAATGACAATATTAATAATAAACGTATTGTAGTTAATTACTTCTGTTGTCAAGTGGTATGACGTCAGCAGGGTAATTCGAAAGTCATGATTTCCAGTCCTGTCAAAGTCACTTGTGGTTTTCATTCTTAGGCCTACTGAGTGTATTAATTTCGCGTTCAGAAAACTGTTTACTTACTCCCGAATCAAATATTATTAAATTAGGCCTACTTTTGTATTCAAAATGAACTTAAGAACCTCTATCGTTTATTTAGTACCGTATTTGAATTATGGAGCGTTATGGTATTAAGCCAAGCATTCAATGCGTCGTACGGCGGTCGGGGATAAAAAGCACAATTCGTCGGGGAGAAAACAAAATTATATGTATTTTTTACATATTAGTAGACTCTAAAATCGATTAAGTAAGCCTTTGAAACCCCTAAATTGTCAAAATTTTCGGGGGCTTCGCCCCCAGCACCATTTTCGGGGCCTTTTAATCGAAGCTCGACCACGCCCACTTTGCTTACGTCGGGGAAATCTGATCTATCACCCTTTTTTCCCTACAGATTTTAAATATTCAAAAATCTGTATAGTACCGTTATTAACTGTTCCCAAGTTTTTCGTCAAACAGCCTTTTTTTGTACATCATATCCAAATATTGTTTTTTTCTGATGCCTGGCTTTCCTGTCACTTTCTAGGCTGTACACCCGCTACCCGACTCACGGTTTGCTCCGCTTTGGGGCCTATGTAGTTAAACAAAATGTTCTAAATAATTTGATTGCTTAAATTTTTTTTTCAATTTCGAAATTTGTCTTAACTTGTCAAACGCCATATTCAATGAGGTCTTTGACAATGATAGATTGTTAATGACAAAACAGCTGCAGGCATGTTCTTATTCATTTACAGATACATACAAGATTCTATAATGTTCTAATTACTTGTTTTGCAAAAAAAACCAAAAAAAAAAAACAAAAAAAAACCAGTTGTTTTTTTCCCTCGTACTGCGTAGTCAAAGTCATTAGTGAACGACAATAAACTGAACAGTTTGTCTCAGCTATTAAAAAATAGCAAAGTCCATAATTATAACACAAGATAAACTTCAAATACCATTTAGACTCCTCTAAACAGAAAACTATTTTTATTACGGTTCAGAACTCTGAACAGGTTACCACGTGGAATATTTTCTGTATAGGCCTAGCGTTCTATAGGATTGGAATAAGTTTCAGAGTGTTTTTCCAGATTATTACCCCGGTCATTCGAACGATGCCTATGGGGAAAATCCATAGTTTGCTGCATGAAACAAAAATCAGCGAATTTTGCACTCGAACCTCCTGGGTACCCACTTATGGGTGACAAGAGTCAACATAGAAAAAGTGCCTTACCTAAGAATACAAACGACATTTGCAGAAGGGTTACTAGTCCGAGGAACGGCGCTTTTTCAGAAGATGCACATAATATTATTTACCGTAAGTTTCTAGAGCACATTGTTTATTTATTACAAAAACATTTTCAACTTTTATATTATAATTTCAGAGAGTAGTCGTAGAAAACTATTTTGTATTATTATTTATTATTATTATTGATAACGCTATCCGTCTCTCGACATTGCGCATTCAACGATTTCTCGCCACTTGATCCTATCGTAGACTGGATGTGTCTCGATATTGCAGTATATATTTATTAATCCTTTCAATTAGCTTTTAACTTTGCTTATCCATGTTATTTTAGGTCGTCCAATTGATCTTTTTACTTTTCGTATTGCTTCATGCAATGCTGTTTTCGTGGGGGAGTTTGTCGGTAATCTTACAAGGTGTCCATACCTTATTAGTCTTCTTCTTTTTACTTTTTTACTCCATTTCTCCAGGTGTGTTATTTCGTATAGCCTCTGGTTTGTCATTTTATGATACCATTTTATATTTAAATAGTTTGAGTTTAAAAATGTCTATTTTGTCCTTTTTTGTTGTATTATTGCATACAAAATAATTCATGCTATTTAATACAGGGCACCCTCCAATTCAAGACCACTTTAATTCCGAGATCCCTCTAATTCGAGACAAATTTTCAAGGAACCAAATAACAATCTTCTATCTATCAACATCAAGCTCATCACTCTTTATGTGGAGACCGAACCACGAGACCACCCAAAACTATCAGTTCCCAAAGGTGGTTTTGAACTGGAGGGCGAGTTGATACTGTATAAGGTCTAAAATTATTGGGGGAAAAAATCCTCATATTAATTCTTATACAGTATGTCTATTCAATTACGTAAAAGTAGAAATAATGTCTAAAAATAGTTTCTGTAATACAAAAAATATAAACTGCAATTAGTAGATATGAATTTCAGAATGTTCATTATTATAAGATTCACGATAGATATGAACTTACTTAGAGCGATAATGAGGTAATTTCTTACGCTAGCATTGCTAAAATATGTGGCTATTTGACAATGTTGTCTATTCTTATTGCTTTAACCACGCTTCCAAATTTTATTATATGACAAATAGCTACGATTTTCTAATATATGGGTATGATATGACATCATCATTTCCATTCCTATATAAGCCCTCTTGTAGTTTAACTGTCGCGACTATGTCAATGGTTATCATAAAAACAATTAGTTGCCCGTAACCTGGAAAACCATCGTTCCTCATCATATTATGATGAGGAACGATGGACCAGATCCCTCCATGACCGTCTGCCCCTGGCTGTCTCTAAGAGTTGACATTGTGCTAGACCTGACCATTTCCTGATGTTGTGTTGCCAGGTCGGTCGTTCTTGGATGTCTTCTTCTTTTGCTTTCCACGGAGCCTTTGGAGGATGGCGTGAGGGAGAGTAAAAAAAAGAAGCAAATACTCAAACTTAAATAGCTTATACTCCATTGCACATTTTTTGATGCGTGATGTTTTAAAAGTTGTTAATCTGTAGAGTTATGTATTAAGCCAAAATTCTTCAAATCTGTTTTATTACTAAAGTGCCGTTTCCGTAATGGATTGTTCATATCTGATTTTATTTTATCGTTTTTGTTTATTGGTGTTTGTATTTGAATAATGATTAAAAATGAACAAGCATATCCATTTGAGTGTGCTATGGTGACCAAACATTTGTTTAATAAAAATGAAATATGCTTAGAGAAATCATTATTGGTATTACTTATATTATTATTTCGTTATAGAAATTATTGATATTACTATATCTTTTTTTTTTATCGTGAGTGGATGTTCTGAGGGCGGTCCCATTATGGATGAACCATGACCACCCTTCCAAAATGTTGTTGAAATAATATTTTTTTTAAAAGAAATACTTATTTTGTATATCTCACAATCTGCTGTCCCAGTTTTATACAAAAAAATAATTGTGAATGATAATAAAAAATATGAAAAAAAGGATTCTATATGCCTAAATGCACAAATACCGGTAATAAAAAAGTTGAGCCATATCTATATAGCCGATTCGCTCTTCCGCTGGTTGTTTTTTTGTATTATTAGGGAGATGAAAATACATATCAGGAGAAGTGTGGCCGAGCGGAAGGCTCACGTCTTTTGTGTATAGTTAATCGAATGTATGGGGTTCAAATACCGCTTTGTTTTGGTTTTTCAAAAATATTTATTATTATTATTAACTTTTTATTATTGTGAATCTAGAATACCCTTTTTCATCTTTTATTATTATTCACAATTGCTTTTTTTTTTTTTTTTTTTTGGGGCATCAGATTGTAAGATATACGGCGGGAAAAAAATTAAAACGTTGTAAAATCTGCATCTAACTTCTCCAATCTATCCGCCAAACGAGGCCTAGCATCGTCAGCCTGGCTTAACCAAACAACTTAGTCGAACGATCCGCTCGAGTTGGTTAGTCAGAATGTAATGTCTAACGTTATCTACTTCTGATCAGCACCAAATTCGAGGAGGATTGCGATACATGTAATATGGTCAATATGTGACATTTTGAAGTAAAATCGGTTCAGTAGTTTTGAGTTATGCGCCCGGAAGGACAAACACACCACGGACACGTGAGTGGATGTTCTGAGGGCGGTCCCATTATGGATGAACCATGACCACCCTTCCAAAATGTTGTTGAAATAATATTTTTTTTAAAAGAAATACTTATTTTGTATATCTCACAATCTGCTGTCCCAGTTTTATACAAAAAAATAATTGTGAATGATAATAAAAAATATGAAAAAAAGGATTCTATATGCCTAAATGCACAAATACCGGTAATAAAAAAGTTGAGCCATATCTATATAGCCGATTCGCTCTTCCGCTGGTTGTTTTTTTGTATTATTAGGGAGATGAAAATACATATCAGGAGAAGTGTGGCCGAGCGGAAGGCTCACGTCTTTTGTGTATAGTTAATCGAATGTATGGGGTTCAAATACCACTTTGTTTTCGTTTTTCAAAAATATTTATTATTATTATTAACTTTTTATTATTGTGAATCTAGAATACCCTTTTTCATCTTTTATTATTATTCACAATTGCTTTTTTTTTTTTTTTTTAATTGGGGCATCAGATTGTAAGATATACGGCGGGAAAAAATTAAAACGTTCTAAAATCTGCATCTAACTTCTCCAATCTATCCGCCAAACGAGGCCTAGCATCGTCAGCCTGGCTTAGCCAAACAACTCGGTCGAACGATCCGCTCGAGTTGGTTCTGTCAGAATCTAACGTTATCTACTTCTGATCAGCACCAAATTTGAGGAGGATCGCGATACATGTAATATGGGCAATATGTGACATTTTGAAGTAAAATCGGTTCAGTAAGTTTTGAGTTATGCGCCCGGAAGAACAAACACACCACGGACACACACACAGCCCGACAGCCCCACACACACGAGCTATTGCAATACCCTCGCCGTCTCCCTCGGAGGCTAGGGTAATAATAATAATAATAATAATAATAATAATAATAATAATAATAATAATAATAATAATAATAATAATAACAATAATAATAATAATAATAACAATAATAACAATAATAATAATAATAATAATAATAATAATAATAAATAATTATATACACTTTTGATAAATGTTGACTTGTTTACAATTGCAAAGCAGAAGCTGATGAGAAATCTTCAATAAATGATAATAATAATAATAATAATAATAATAATAATAATAATAATAAACAAAACAAAAACAAGAGAGAGATTTGAACCCCATACAGTCAATTAACTTTACACATAATACGTGCACCGTTACCGCTCTGTTACACTTCACTTGATAGGTATGTATAAAATAGCCAGCACGGTATCGAGCGAATCGACTATATAGATATGGTGCAACAGAGAGCGAGGATTTGTAATCTTAGATTGTCCTGTTAATATTTATTTTAGACCGATCATTCTTTTGAAATATTTCATACCAAGAAATTTATAGAAAGTATTTCTAATTTTCGTATTTGTTAGTGCATATAGAATTGGGTTGATGGCAGAGTTACTCCACAAGAGGTAGTTGACTGTCTCCCAAACACTGTCATTGAAGCAATCGTCACAAATTATACTCCAGAGTAGGATTATGTTGTATGGAGTCCAGCATATTGCAAAAGCAATGATTAGTGCCGCTAGAGTCACTGCCGCCTTTCGGTGCCTCTGCAAAAGAGTGGCAACCGTTATTCTGTGTCTGGATGGTCCGGCGCCTTGATTTGACGCCATTCCCCAGTACTTATCTACCTTAGTTGAAATAGTGGCATCAGTCTCTCCAACTTGAACTATACTAAGGATTGATGAATGCCTGCTCGATGGGTTGCCATCAGGAGTGGTTCGCGAGAGAGCGCGTATCTCGCGGTAGACAACTACGTTCAAATACACAATGATTGGTAGAGGTATGAGGAACTCGACGCAAACGATAAATGCATTATAAGCCAGATTTTGTTCTGACTCCATTTCACAATCTTCTGAATAATCAACTGTATTTTCACCTGTGAACTTAGCCCAAAATAAAGTTGGAATCCCATAGAATGGTATGCAGATAGTCCATGTTGTGAGTACCATCACGGTGACGCGTTTTGTTGTTTGAAACTTTCGGTATTTCATCTTTAGCTTCAACATCCAGTAGCGATCCAAACTTATCAAAATAATGCCACAAACAGAAACAGCACATGCTGTGTAGTCGACTATCAGCCACATTTTACACACAGCTTCCCCGAATGGCCACCGACCGAACATCAGCCAAAGGTTGTTAAGCGGGAATGATATGGCGCCAGTCAGGAAGTCGGCAACAGAAAGATTTAAGATGAAGAAATTGGCAGGATTCATATGAAGAGATTTTTCGGTGATGAAAGCAAGAATAACACAACTGTTGCCAAAAACGGTTAGTACGGCCAAAATCCACGTGATTATAACTCCAGCGGACACCATCAATGAAGTATCGGTTCCATTGCCGGCATTGTCAACGTATGAAGACTCCATAATTTTGCTTAATACTTCGTTACAGTAGTGAAGTATAGGTCTACCCGCAGATCTTCACAGCATACAATGCAATCGGTGAATCAAACTGAAATTAACAAGGAAAAATACATTTGATTTTCTGGAAGTTGGAAACATAATTTTCATGTTCAGGTCCGTAACAATGATTTTTTTTATGGGAAGGAGTTTCCTAAGTGAACCAGAGGTATAAGACTGCGCCTAAAGTGGCCTGGCGTGTTCGAGATTGGCGTATATAAATATATATATATATATATAAATTATACCTTCCAAACCCTTGCCAGACTTTCCCATACTTAGTCACAATAATCAAACAAAGGTAGAACCAACGACTTATAAAGTAAACTTAAAGAACAAGTATCAAGCTAATGACTCAATTTACAATTCTGCTGCTAACCATTGTACAAAGTTTGTCAACGTGGCTATTCCAAGTAAGTGAACGATCAAACCAAACGTCTAAAGCTGGTTTTCCACTAGGCGAATTTATTCGCGCGAATCAAAGCGTCGGTTCGCTTCCAGAGCTCTGATTGGTTGCGCATTTTTTCCCTTCGCAAAAACTCCGATAGGAATGTGAATGCGCATGAACCCACGCTTTCAATTCGCGCGAATAAATTCGTCTAGTGGAAAACCGGCTTTAGTAGTTAATATTATTAACAGCTTGAATGGCAGAGCCCCCCCCCCCCCATCTTCACTACTTTAAAGGGCATATGGCTCATACTCAAAGTGACTCAAACTGTATTATATAGCCAGATAAAAAAATCCATAGTTTTAACAATATCAATATTTAAGATGTACGTAAATTTGCACAATCGAAAGAATATTTTTATTTTTTGAAAGATTGATCGTTCCGCAGCGTTTTACAGAACAGTCTATCTTTCAACTCATGAAATTATTCTTTCCATTGCACTCATAAACATTCAATATGTGTATACCAAAGAATATCGACAATGAGCTGCTGATGCAGGCCTATTACTGAATAGTTTACCACAACGTTTCAGAGCCAAATATAGGCCGAGATTGATTGGTGTAATCGGTGATTAGACCAATTCTATACAGTCCTAGGTCTCGATACGAAGTTGGTCAAAAGTGAAATATACCAAAATGGTGCATATTTCAACAAAAATTATTTGACTAAACATCGTGGGAAAATTGCTTATATATTTATGAGAATTAATAAGGTTTGACTTTAGGTGTCTTACAGGGCGGATCCAGAGATGTCTAAAAGTGTGGGGGGGGGCGAAAGTTGGGCCGACGAGACAACACCGTCCTAGGGGGTCCGGGGTCATGCCCAGTCGAACTTTTTGTGTTCTAGACGCCCGAAAATAACATTCGAGGCGTTCTGGACTATCATTTTTTAAAAAAATCTATTTTCCCCCTTTTTTTACCTCCCAAAAGGGGGAGGTGGCAGCCCGGCTAACCCTAAATCCGCCCCTGTCTTACTTTAGAATCTCTTTACTTAGGTTACCAACCTCAGCGTCACCATGGGTTTTAGAATAGCACTTCTCATGGATACAACACTTTCAGATTTTAATAATGGTTTTAGAAGTGTCTTATGTTGACAATAGAATTTCAAATTTAAATAGGTCTGCTGTATATTAATTATCAGAAATTTGGCAAGATACTTTATGCTAGAATGTATCTAGCGATCGAATATTATCGCATCCATGATTTCTGAATTTTAACCAAAAATATGGCTATGCAAAAATCATGTAATCGAAGCCAGTGATTATAGTATAATATAATAACACACATCATGCCTGATGACGTTCCAAGACGGAAACATTGAATCGATATACAGTAACCATGGAACAAAATTAAATAAAAACAAATAATGTCTGCTTCACCAACGAATTATGTTCATTCAAACACCAAACACATGTATGAACTAGCATCGTGGGAAAAAGTACAAAAACAACATTACGATGAAGAAAATCAATTTGAAAATTCTGAAAATTAATTTCTGAACTGGATTCTGTATAATTATTGAGTTGGTTATAATAAACTTAGAAATTATGAACATTTCCAATTCAACTGCAATTCAAAGTCAATATACCGGTAATGTACTGTTTGACTAAGTTTGATATCGATTTTAAATGATGCTTCACACCTGTTTTAATGCATCATGTTTGGCTGAATACGATATTAAAAATTACTAAAATAGACATATACCTGCCCAGTGCTTTAAAAATCAACAGTGTTCATATTCTGAAATAGTTTTTAAATCCGGCCCTGAGTCTCTTACTCTTTTGAATAATGCCGGTTAATCAGAGTTCACCTCTTCCCGTAAATTCGGTCGCCCCTATGTACGTCACGGGCATAGTGCAAATTCGGTGACCCCCATTTCGAAGTCTCTAAGCGTGGGCGGAAAATCCAGTTCTTGAGATAAATCATCTTTCCGAGTGGCTAATTTCAGTTTGAATTTAGGCTATGGAAGTCCGAAATTACAGTGACACTGCCAAATCCGGTTTCAGGAGAACACTGATATTTATAAAGTAAGTTCGTTCATTATCATTTCCTGATGATAACATAATTAATGTCGAAATATTGAATCCCGACACGATGGCGTGCATTTCGATACTTGGAGTATGTATTATACTATCTTATCTGAGATTAATAGTGGAGCTTAAGGCTACCTAGGTGAATTTATAATATTTATTTACCATCTCATTTAACAGCGGGAACCCCACCACTTAACAGAATAGAACATAAACTCTAAGATATAAACGAACTTTAAACATTTTTAATGATTTTGCAACAAAACATTTAAAAATATCACTGAAAAATTGAATTATATTTTTCTAAACAATTATTAAATGAATTAATTAAGGCAAGAATCTTATAAACCGGAGAGTTACGTAATAATAACAAAATCAAACTACTTACGACTAATGTTAAATTGTGAATACAAATTCAATACCAGAATTTCTGGTAATGTTGGAAATTTGACTGCACACAGTTGACCCTACATACAGTAGTAGGGAACCACAAAGCAGAGATGCGAATCTATTCTGACCAGAATGACGAGTAGGATTAGCTGTCGGAATTCGCAAAACAAAGCTGATGAATATTAAAATCCGTGTAATATGGCAATACTATCTGCTGACGAAGTAGACCAATGGGAAGACATTCGAATGAATGAAGAACATAATCAATTGTGTGTAAAAACAATTGAGTAAAAAGGGAAAGGGAAAGCTATAGCCATACTATCAAATTTTAAGTGTCAACTGCACGTAATATTTTATTATTATTGGTCTTAATTCAAATAAATGCAAAAATCGGAAGTTCCACTGATTAATCTCAGATAAGCAAGTATAATGTATACTCCATATATGGAAATGCACGCCATCGTGTTGGAATTCAATATTTTGACATTAATAATGTCATCAGGAATAAAAATGATGACGTAATTAATTTCGAAATATTGAATCCCAACACAATGGCGTGCATTTCCATATATGGAGTATGTATTGTGCTTTTATAAATGCATGAAAAGTATAAATAACTTTAAAAATCCAGAGTGCAAAGTACGAATAACACCCACTAAAAGGATGTGACTATAATTGTTACACCAGTCCTAAAAAAATGCATAATTCTCATTACATATTATTGTATGTGTTGATTGGACAATATCAGATAATACTCAACAAATTGAAATTTACAAGATTCACAGCAACAACAAAAAAATGATTAAAGAAAAATGACACAACAAAAACGACCAAGAGAGAACCTTATTCACTGAAATTCCAAGATATCCAACACCCAACCCCTATTAGCAATTTTTAGCAATGAGAAAACACTGAGGCGGATACAGGAATTGGAGGTAGGGGGTGCGTGACAGTTTACATCACCTTAGCCCGACCTCAGGCGAGAAAAGTTTTATGGACCTCTATCTACCCGGAAATTGCACTCTCAGTCTCTCATAATTTAAAAATCTTACCGGTACTATGTTCATATCAACAATACATACAACAATTATTTTCTTAATACAATTTAGGGGGACCCCCTGCATCCGCCTCAAAAACACTCTCAAAATACAAACCAAAAACGAGAGAAAAAAAATTTAAAACTTCAGTAGGCTTAAAAGAAAAAAAAACAACACTACTAAATTAAAAATATAAAATGGCAATAAGAAAAACAAATTCAAAAACTATAAATATGCATTGTGAAACAGAAATTAAACAAAAATAGGTCAAAGAAAGGAAATAGAAGAAAATAATCTGAATAAGCATAATAGTAATGCTCGGTAAATTAAAGTGGTGAGCAACAGGGAAGCCTCTTTGATGGTCTTTAACTAATTTTTTGTAGTTGTTAAATCTGAGATTACATTCGCCATCGCCTACATAATTATACGTGATTACATTTAGTTAAAAATAGTAGTGTGCTGCGATTTTGTACGGTGGTGATGGCAAAATTCGGCAACCTGGGTTTCGGCAAAGCGGCCTAAACTCGGAAACTGGATTTCGACCAACTGGTCGGATACTGGGAACACGTCCACAAAAGCGATAATACGAATCATTCTGTCTCTGCAAAATATTTTTCAGGTGTGGGACAAGCATAAATTACTTCGCTCCACTCCACAGGAGAAACAATCATACCCTTCGGGCAGCAGACGCGTTATGCCGGGCACTCACTGCGTCGTACGACGAATCCAACTCCGCTCTCTGTGAGCGATAGACGACGCAAAGCCGTCTGCTGATTGTCGGTAGCAGTCTGAACGGATCGGCATTAAAAACGATCCGTTGTGCGCGAGTTGTCGCCTTGCGTTCTTCATAGAATCGCGTCGGCCGACCGTCGTGCGCAGTGAGTGCCCGGCGTTACAAGCGACCAGGCCGACGGACCAATTTACCAAAGGGGGACCGGTTTTAGCGGCTAAAATCGACCCGGTGAACCGACATTTACGGCCAAAAGTAGCCCGTCGGACCGATTTTGGCGGCCAAATCTGTCTGCCGGACGTTTTTTTGGCCCGGACCAATTATTGCCGTGACAGTACCATGATACTAGAACCCTAATTATACAATGAGGATCTTGCCTATCAATAAGTTTCTTTTCTCTCTCTTTCGTGGCGTAACCACCACATTTATTTCAACAATCTTCATTAAAAAGGAACAATACAATATTTCCTTTTTTTTCCAAGTTCTTTTCATTCCTTTCTCCTATCAATAAGTTTGCGGAAAAGAGTTCAGTGATTCACTCAGTCAAACGCTTTGCTTACATCCATAAAGCAACAAAAAACAGATCCTACTAAGCAAAGGATTATAATAATCAATTACCTGCTTCAGAACAAAAATACAAGTATCGGTGCTACGTCCTTTTTTTTAAAAAGCAAATTAATGCTCAGTATTTTGAAGGTTATATCCACTATGGTCAATAGAAAGTTCAAAAACCTTTGACATTAACACTAGCTAATGCAATGGGCCTTTAATTATTCTTTGCTTTAATGATGAATGCTTTAAAGTCCCCAGATTTGCACTTAACATCAGGACAACCTTAGTCAATTCATTAGTCACATGACCATGATTTAGCATACTCCTACAAAGAAGTTAAGTTGTCAAAACCAGCAGATTTTCCGAATGCCTTTGCTTAACCCATATCACTATCATTAAATAGCAAGTATAGCACATAAAAAACAGTTGATGGCTACAGCAAACATATTGCTATATTTTGTGAAATGGGTGACATGACTGATAGTGACTACCATAAAACGCTATTTAATGCTTTTTAATACTTAACCCGGCTACAGCAGACAATTTCACTATTATCATTAAATAGAAAATATAGCACATAAAAACATTGTTGATGGCTACAGCAAACATATTGCTATATTTTATTGCTATATACCTGCTATTATAAGCTATTACAAGCTGTAGCTATAATGACCAGCTACACCATGCTTTTAAATGCTATAATGCTTGGACCTTTTCAAAACAGTTGATAAAGAACTTTTTCGTTGATAGGCTATGGCCGATATGTTTGTTCATTGTTCCTGTATTCGAGCATTGTTTCTTATTTCATAATTTATGCAGTTATTAGAACCGCTTAGGAGGACAATTGAGATTAATTGTGATCTTAATATTTCGTGAAAATTCAGCAACCTCTCCGAGATCAGCAGCTAAGGACTATTGCTAAGTGCGTCCTTCAGAACCACAAGTGTACTACACACAGAGTTCTTAAATCAAATCAAATAAATCTTTATTGCAATCATAAAACAATAGTGTGATTGGAATATACAAAATATAAAACAGTACTAGAAAAAGAGGCAATATTAATAAATATCAATAGAGAAAATAAAAGCATTGAGAACATTAATTAATATATAATAATAATAATAATTATTATTATTATGATTTAATCTAATTATTAATTTAATTTATGAATAATTCTTAAAAATTACTCTCAAATTATATTTTAAGTAACATAAAAAATTGCACAAAGGATATGAATACGGTCGATCATGATGGTCAATATGAGGCGCCAAGTGAAAATTTATTATTTAACACAATTATTTATGTAAAATTCATTATTTAACATAAATTGAATAGCTCACCGATTATTTATATATAATGCATTTACGTCTAAAAGATTATTATGTAAATAATTGCGTTAACGTTTTCATTATTTATATATAATTAGTTTACTGATTTCATTATATATAAATAATGAAAGGATAACTAAATATTATTTATATATAATAAGGTTACTGGTTTCATTATATATAAATAAGGAAAGGGTAACACATCATTATATATAAATAATGAAAAGGTACGGTAAC
>NW_022715822.1:527417-531997 GCF_011630105.1 Anneissia japonica
AATCTTGTTGACCATCTGCTGATTGAGATATCAGGATCTTTGCAGGTTTTCTTGTAAACTCAGATGAGAACGTGCTAAAGGTGCATGTCAGGAAAAAGAAAGAGAAGAAAAAAAACTGAACACTTAATGGGGCATTGGAGACTGGCCGACCGACAGATGGATGGACGGACAGGCCGTCCAACAATGCGAATAGCTTATTCATCAGACAGAAAATTAAGTCGGTGATGTACTGTACTGTATGATTAGATTGATAGTTTCTTATTCAAATTAGAAACGCTTATTGAAACGAGACGCTTAAGAAAATGTTCATGTGAGGAGGGGCACTTATTCAAACGGGAAGCTTATTCGCGCGACTACGGTATCATATTTTCATTGACAATTCTTATAATTCTATGGTATGCATACAGTAGTATACAAACGATTATTGCACATGACCGCAATAAACATCTGCAGTGATATAAAAAATTTGTAACATTCAGAGGCATGTTGAATCTGGATTATTCTGGTCACATGACGTTACAAAATAATGACCTGTCTGAAAAATACCAAACAAATTTGCCGTGACAACTAAAAATAGATTTCTAAAAAAACGTTTAAGATGTACAGTATTTACATAGGCGTAAGCTAGAAACATACTTTTTAATAACTATTTACATTATAACTCATTTATCAGGACAAATTTGGTTCACTTTAATAATACTAAAAAAATTGACAGGCCATGTTAAAACCATTACGAGGACACATCCGTAATTCATTAATTTCATTCATTAATTCATTTTATTGTCACATACCGTATAAATAACAATCACTGCCACAGCAGTTCAGTGAACGGCTTTACGGCTGATCTAAGAAAATTAGACAAGATCTAAAAAACTGATGCCTATTCAAGAAACAAAACTGGCAATCCTACTAACAGATGCATGAAAAAATTTCTATAACGTGCAATGTTTTTAGGGACGGAACGATACGCAGTGGCGTATCCTCCAAAAATTATTACCCTCCAAAAATTATTTGCGGCCCCAGTCGCACCTCCCAAATATCACTTGCAAGTAGTTAAAAATCACCTAAAATCACCTTATTTTGCGAGTTAGTGCAAAACTGAACATCGAGCCCCCACCCCACTTCACATTCGCGCCCCCATCAGCATCCCCATTTCAAGACTTATAGATATGCCACTGATGATACCTTCAACAACTTCACGTGCAATGGTGGCTCCTGCCCAACAGGAGGGTCCCACAAAGGGCCAACTAGAGCCTCGGTCAGGGTCCCTGAACAGGGACGTAGCCAGGATTTTGAAAGGGGGGGGGGGAGCCGTTATGTGAATTACGTAGGACCCCGGCGGGGTCATGGGGGCGAATCCCCCTGTGAAGTAGCGTACTCTAAACGTTCTTAGGACTGTTTGAGAGGATAAAGTGAAAATTGCAATAGACGCATTATAAATAAGCGCAAAAATAATTATACAATAAATCAACAGTGGCAGATCCAGGAATTCGAAAGAGAGGTGAACGAGGGAGGGGCTTTCACAGACCGAGAAAATTTATGATTAGGGCATCTCTAGATGGCCGGAAATTACACTCTCGCACTTCAACTTGAATATATTTTTCTTTTTTTTTTCCTTAAACAAATGAAGGGAAGGGGCCTTAAATCCACCTCTGCTCAAAACATTCTTTATCCAGAATAGTCATAATCACGAAAAACCAGATCACATCCTAAAAGCAAACAGACATACATCAGGAGCCAACTCGATGGAGATTAATGTCATACGGTACCCAAGGAAGGGCACAGATCTGTTTTGAAAGGTGGAGGGCACTCACCTCAGCCCCACCATGGTTGGAGCTGAGGTGAGAAAATTTGAGGAAATAGTACCTCTAGATGGCCAGAAATGACACTTTTAGTAAAATTCATCATCACATCACCATTAGTCAAAGTGAAGCGCCAACAAAAATTCTCATGATCTTTTATCAGGGATTTTTGACAACCATAGAGATCTTATTAATGTGTGTGTGATATTTTTCATTATTTATATATAATGATGTGTTACCCTTTCCTTATTTATATATAATGAAACCAGTAACCTTATTATATATAAATAATGTTTGGTTAGCCTTTCATTATTTATATATAATGTAATCAGTAAACTAATTATATATAAATAATGAAACGTTAACGCAATTATTTACATATAATCTTTTAGACGTAAATGCATTATATATAAATAATGGGTGATTTATTTAATTATATGTTAAATAATGAATTATATATAAATAATTGTGTTGAATAATAAATTTACACTTGGCGCCTCATAGTCAAATAGTGTAGACAGAGCTCTAAATTTTATCTAAACATCAGTATCAGCGTGACCACTGCTTGGGTATTTACCCAAGATCTTAGGTATTTTGACTTGGTCTTGGGTTCTTGGGTATTCCTTTCAAATCCTTATGTATTTTATTTTTACTAAGAAAATTAAATATTTTTGTCAGGAAGAATTAAGAAGTAACAAAGTATATTTCAGTCCATTCAAGTAAGCAAAACTCAACGAAGTGCACATAACATTTTTAATTGCTATAAACATGGGTTCAGAATTGTTTAATTGTGATTTGCGTTGCCATTGATCTTACCTAATTAATGCATTACATAATAAAACTTGATCACTGATCTACTGATAACACTGGCCGACTGAGGGCGTATTTTTCTATCCGTATTATCGCCCCATGAATATTAATTTTAATAATTAACACAAACAATTACAATAAAAAAAATTGGTTTATAAGCTAAAAGGGAAACTATACTTGCGAAAAACACGTATTTTTCAAATGTTAATGCATTTTCAGAAAGCTTGGGTAATTTTGGGCAATTTTTGCTGAATCTTGAGTAAATTCGACCCAGTATACAGCAAGCACTTACTAATTTTTACATATCCACAGTCAGATTCAGATATTTATTCAGATAATAATGAATGATAACAAAAACAAATATTGGTAATGTCAATGATGAGAGAAATTAGATCAAATCATTATTATCTTGGATCCATTCCTTGCAAAGCTTCAAGCAATACAGTACACAAAATGGTTTGCAACAAACTTAGATTTATTACTTTAGACTGATTATGCCCTCTATCGACAAGAAACTAAGCACGGCGTATACTAGAGGACGTGCTACTGCCTATTGTGCCCGATACAAACAGTGCCGCGCGAATAAGCGCCCGGGCGCTTAAAATATTTATTCGCCCTTTCAAGGGGCGCTTATTTAAACCAAGGTTTAAACGGGGGCGCTTATGAAAACAGATTGGAAATTGAGGGGGCGCTTATGGAAATAAATTAAAATTGAGGGGTGATTATGGGATCTTGGAAAATTCAAGGGACACTTGAATAAAAAAAAAAAAGATTATTAAGGAAACAGAAGATAAATGAATGGTTCTGGTGCAGAAAGCATGGCTCACGACAAGTAATGCTGTGGGTATTTTACACAACAGAAGGTGAAATTAGTGGCGGTGGTGCGGTGGTAATCTTGTTGACCATCTGCTGATTGAGATATCAGGATCTTTGCAGGTTTTCTTGTAAACTCAGATGAGAACGTGCTAAAGGTGCATGTCAGGAAAAAGAAAGAGAAGAAAAAAAACTGAACACTTAATGGGGCATTGGAGACTGACCGACCGACAGATGGATGGACGGACAGGCCGTCCAACAATGCTGAGATGTGAATAGCTTATTCATCAGACAGAAAATTAAGTCGGTGATGTACTGTACTGTATGATTAGATTGATAGTTTCTTATTCAAATTAGAAACGCTTATTGAAACGAGACGCTTAAGAAAATGTTCATGTGAGGAGGGGCACTTATTCAAACGGGAAGCTTATTCGCGCGAGTACGGTATCATATTTTCATTGACAATTCTTATAATTCTATGGTATGCATACAGTAGTATACAAACGATTATTGCACATGACCGCAATAAACATCTGCAGTGATATAAAAAATTTGTAACATTCAGAGGCATGTTGAATCTGGATTATTCTGGTCACATGACGTTACAAAATAATGACCTGTCTGAAAAATACCAAACAAACTTGCCGTGACAACTAAAAATAGATTTCTAAAAAACGTTTAAGATGTACAGTATTTACATAGGCGTAAGCTAGAAACATACTTTTTAATAACTATTTACATTATAACTCATTTATCAGGACAAATTTGATTCACTTTAATAATACTAAAAAAATTGACAGGCCATGTTAAAACCATTACGAGGACACATCCGTAATTCATTAATTTCATTCATTAATTCATTTTATTGTCACATACCGTATAAATAACAATCACTGCCACAGCAGTTCAGTGAACGGCTTTTCGGCTGATCTAAGAAAATTAGACAAGATCTAAAAAACTGATGCCTATTCAAGAAACAAAACTGGCAATCCTACAGATGCATGAAAAAATTTCTATAACGTGCAATGTTTTTAGGGACGGAACGATACGCAGTGGCGTATCCTCCAAAAATTATTACCCTCCAAAAATTATTCGCGGCCCCAGTCGCACCTCCCAAATATCACTTGCAAGTAGTTAAAAATCACCTAAAATCAC
>NW_022715822.1:532005-542852 GCF_011630105.1 Anneissia japonica
TTCTCATGATCTTTTATCAGGGATTTTTGACAACCATAGAGATCTTATTAATGTGTGTGTGATATACCATATAGAAAACAAAGCTTAAAAACATTGTCTTTGAGTATGTACTTTACATAGGCCTACTTAAAAAACGTGATTTCACAACCACCTCAGCCCAACCATGGCTGGGGCTGAGGTGTGAAAATTTGAGGAAATAGTACCTCTCGAGATGGCCGGAAATGACACTTTTATATAGTAAAATTCATCCTCATCACATCACCATTATATCAAAATGAAACGCCAAAAAATTTCTCATGATCTTTTATCAAGGATCTACAATATCCAGGACAACTTAAGCCTAACTATAGCTTACTAAGCTTTAACTATATATACTATAATAATTATGATCAACACACTTTTTTCGCATTTAGCACAATTTAGCGCGGCTCCCACGGCTCCCCCTGGATACGTCCCTGTCCCTGAATAAATTTCTCATGATTCATGGCTTCGTATGACCCACAATGTTACTTTCAGACCACATATTAGGGATTTCCTAGGCCTGTCCGACGGGGAGAGAGGAAATTTCCCTTTCCCAAATACCTTGTATGAAGTTTGGCAGTGTTAGCAACTTTTTAGTTCAATGCCTAAATTCAAATGTTCAGCCAAATTTTTTTTCTCTTCCACCTTTCGAAAGTTTGAAAATATGAATAATACTGCATAATTTTGGATACTACACATAATGTAAATTATAAACAAACCTTCAGATACCTCAGTTTTTAAAAATTAATCATTTGTGGTTTATTATGTATAATCGTTCTATAAAAACGCCTTTCTTTTACGAAAACAAAGGGCAAGTATTGGACTAAATGTTAGGGATTTTTAGTAAATGTCAGGGTATTGGTAGATATCAATGCATGAATGATAGATAATAATATTTTTTAGCAATTGTTTTCAACGTACTGAGTATTCGAAACATCTCTTAAATAACTATACATTAATAATTAAAATGTTATATACAAATTTAGCATATAAATTATAATTGCACATGAGTCTACAACTGCACTACCGTAGGTAATTAAATTTACCGTACATGTTCATTCGGTGTTTAGAACTTTATAAGATATTACCTGTTTTCACGCACATAAGGTCAGTGATCGTGTGAAGATGCAGATGTAATAATAATACGCCACCTCGTAGGTTTTAACTTCACGTATGTTGAAGCTCGTAAAAAGTAAAATATAATATGGGTATCAGTACATATATGAATTATGTACTGATACCCATATTAGTACATATATGAATTATGGATAGGCCTATGCGTTTATGTGTTTCTATTTATTATTATTATTATTATTAATTTAATTATTTGTAAGAAATGATTGCAACGTTTGCCTACTACCATAATGTAAAGTTAAAATGTGAAGTACTAAAACTTTACGAAAAAGCAAACGATAATATAAGCTCTATGATTGAATGTTCGTTATGTCTTGACCTTCTACATAGTCATTAATCTGTGAAGCTGCAAGATGGCTAACAAAAGTTTTACAACTAAAATATCACGATGAGCTTTGCTAAGAAGTTGGTCGATAAGAATACTAGCGTAAGCATTCAACTACATTCGACAGTCCAAATTCGAGAGTATTGTTTTTTAAGATAGTATCTGTCTAACAATTCGTCGTGTGCTGATGATCAACTATCTGATTACTCTTCTCTGCACCCATAGCAAAGTTGTGGAGGTGGTTTGTGCAGACGATCAACTTTATAATTAGTTAAAGATGAATAGGGCGCTGCACTCGAATATTTCTATACTGTTTATTCAGTTTCGCGTTTACTCTGTTGTTGGAAATTTCTCTTTCTCTGCATTGGCTTGGTGGTGAGGTACACCATTGTAGCTGCCATCCCGAGTTCACACAGTCTAAAATTAAGAAAATTAAGTGATATGAAAACTAGAAAATAGAAATCTCTTAATTAGAAATTTTGCACTGTCAATACACTAAATCACTCAACTTAAACAGATTACTGTCATTTGATTAGTGGATTTAACATTATGTTAGATTATGTATTTCACAATTTTAATCCATGTTTACACCTGCGTCATTCGTTGTGTAATTAAGTTCTATTTTGATTATATTTTGTTTCCAATCGTTTTTCCCATTGCAAGTGTTGTAAAAATACTATCATGTTAGCAATCATGCAGATCATTATTATGATAGACCGATTAAATGAGTAATTAAAGAAGCCACAAAATCAGAACAAAAGAATCACTAAAACAGGGTATGTATGTAGAAAGTACAATATAATTAAATATGCCATTAATAGTTTCATTGCAAACATCAAACTTACCGCATAACCGTTTGGAAGGCAAACCAGCCCCACGGCTCGGGGTCCTTGTCATCTGACAGTACGCTAAACACTCCAAACATCGCGTAAGTACTTATCAAACAAATAATGGCTGCAAACGCCGTCGTAATTAACGTAATACGAATCATCTTTTTAGTAACTGAGGTTTGCCTACTTATGGTTAACCTTTTTACAGGCTTAACTCCGTAATTTTGTCTTCGAAGGAAACGATTTTCTTTAATAGAGGTGAGGAAAACTGAAGCGCGATTCGACAGTGTGTTCCTCCTGTAAACTGTTTCATTTTGGTTGATGTTATTAACCGTTTCATTTGAAATTTCTGACGAAACAATATCAATTTTCGAAGAGTTTGATTGTTCACAAATTGCAAGGGTACCACATGCTTCATTTGATTGATACGAATTGGGCGAATCAATTGGTGCTTTATTTTCCTTTTCGTTTGTGGAATCGTAAAGCGCTTTCGCAGTGTTGTGCGTTCCGTTGGCGTCAACGACAGTGTTCGGAGAATACACAGTTTTTACAATAACGTCATTGTCACTATGTGCTTTCATTTCTTCTTCAAGTTTAAAGTCATCGATATTGCTGATATTGCCGTTCAATGCAGCATTTGATTGTATTTTATCCGTTTCTAGGTCTGCTGACTTATCCTGATCAAACTGCATAGGTTGCTGATCATTTAACGCATTACATGGTTCTTCTTTTAAGCAATTGTATTTATCAGCGATGAGGCTAAGTTTACTGACTTGTGTATCGGGATCTGCCATCACCCCGAGGTCCTTGTTACCCGGATCCTGTCTCTTATTTTTCTGTTTGTCGGTCTTTCTAAACTTAAATCTTCCTCTCACTCCATTCCTAGAATCATTCATTTGATACATGGTCGATCTGACATTTTTCTTAATATTGTAAACTCTCCATGCAGAATAAGAGAATCCAATGCACAATATTAGGCCCCACACGATAAATGTGCCCTGACACAGCATAACCAAAATCCAAGTGCCGGAGACAAATGCTAGCACAAAATCTACAGTAAGGACAAACACGAAATGAATGATGATGATAGCAACGAGAAGACGCGCATTCTGTAACTTTGGTGACAACAGTTTGAACTTGCTACTCTCGAGAAATGCCCAATTTACCAATGAGAAACCGGATGTCAAACACGGAAATGCGACGTTGAAAAACATCTGTGAAACTAGCTCACTAAAAATTTCCCTTGAGCGGTACGGGTCGACGATTAAGTACACAGCACGCAGAAAACAAAGTAAAAGCACAAGCACGTTTATGGTAATAAAGAATGACTTAAGTTTTCCCCTGTTGTACTTTAACAGCATAATTGTCGTATAGACACAGTACACCCCGAGTAAGCAAAACGCTACACCGATGCCGTATGTATGTAGTTGCCAGGCCCAGGACCATGTATCCAATGCCGAGTCCCACTCGGGTACTGGCTCTGCGTGCACGTCAGGTTCTGAATTATCGGCCATCTGTAAAAAAGTAAAATAGACGGAAAAATTATTCAGGAATTAAAATAATAAACATAAAGCCAGTAGTACCCTATAGTTGCATGGCACCTAAGGCGTTCACCACTCTAGTTCCCCAGAGCATACCTGTAGTAGTGTTTTAAAGTGACTAACTGTATGTGCATTCTTGAGGTTGTATTTCCTACTACTTCTCCAGGAAATTGCCACTACGACAGTAAAACATGTGTTCCCAAATTATAATGACCATTAATAATTAAATGAGTCATCAATCCATGTTTGCTGTCCCACACAATAAGCAACTGTCAAATTCTCAAACGCCTCCTTTATTGCCCCATGCTACGATACTGTACCTCTTATAGGCCACTAAATAAGTCTAATGCTCACAAATACCAAGCACCCAAACACCAGGACCAGATTAACATAGGGGCTTTTGGGGCGCTAGCCTCATTCCCCCAGGCCAAAATGGGGAAACATAGGCCCCGAACCCCAGGAAAAATCACCGAAAATCTGGTTTTATGTTTTAGCCACAGAGTATTTAGGTCCACTTGCAATTAGGCCTACAGCCCCGGGCCCCACAGCCCTTTAATCCGGCCCTGCCAATCACAGAAATGATCAAAGATCGTTGTGTCTGAGCTACCCGGTAAACTGGTACTACTACCAGCTACTCTCGTCTGTCCACAGCAGGGTCTGAATGAACCAGTACACCGGGGTAACCACCTACTCGTCTCGGAAGATGTGCAGGGTTTTTTTAAGTGCACATGAGCCAAATTATGTACACTGGGTATATATATATATATATTTGAATATAATACAGGAAAAACATAACAACAAAATAACAAAATTATAAAATAACACAATATGAAACATCCTTAATTAAGGTACTTATCAAATCATTACATAAATAAGATTGTAACTACAGGATTCATTTCTAATTGCACTTGCGTTAGATTCTACGTTGCTCACATGAACACAGATCGGTTCGATCTTCGATTGAAAATAATACAAAATTACCAATCATCACGCCATAGTCACTAATTATATCGTTCTACTTGGTAACGACCAATTTATATTATTTATTCAACAACATTTTAAGAATAACTAATAATAAATTGATATAGCTGTGGATAAAGCTGATGAATCTATTGTGTGATTTCTAGGAATTTGTTTTCGACAAAATAATAAATGTTTAGGTATGAACGTAGTAAATACCAGTACAAGTACATACAAAAGGCCGACAGCCACAATGATGATTAAATACAGGAAACCGCAAACATTGACCAACTGTTGATTAGTACCGTATCGATTGCTCAAGTGTTGTGTTAAAGCTATAAACTTGAACAAATTGATATTTGGCGTGCTTATTTTGAATAAATAAAGTAAATTACTTGCATTCTATATTGAAAATTATTATGATAAAATAAAAGCATTAAACTGTCTAAAATTTATCTGAATATTGATTGACAACTTATTTTTATTCTTTTAAATCGTCGTTGAAAACAATTCATGCGTGCATCTGGTCGCGAGCTGTCTCCATGCATTTACGTCGGCCGACCGATGCCGGCCCGGGAGGCGATAATAATTAATAACCAGACGTTCCAGTTGCAAACACTCAACACAAACTTGACACCTTAATTGCTCTTTTTATAGTACTATATGAAATAGGCCTAAAGATTCTAGATTTAGGTTTTACTCTATTGTAAGTGTTCTGTATTTCATTTCTCATTACAAAATAATCAATTTTGTATAAACAGACGTTAACGGCTATCGAATTCAATATTAAATCGTAATGCCATATTGACAAGCCTACGGCGTTTTAATATACCGGTATATTATGTCAAATGATTATTTCGTATTCTGTGTAGGACCATAGCCTATTCCTATTTCCAAAAACATAACTTACGTCGACAATACGAAGATTCAGTCACTGTATGTTTACCAGTTTCCGTTAGAGACTTTGTCATGTTCGGTAATTTTCGTGGTCACGGTGAATTTTTGATGCAGCAATCCGGATATTTTTCATAGTCACAATGGCCCACGCACGGTATCCTAGAAAACCCTACACAAACAGGTCATGTTTGTACCACTGAAGTTCACTAAAATACCTCCACATGGCTAAAGCCATGGGCTCCGGAGGGAAAACATTTTGATATGCTGTGATTTTTCTGAGACAAAAAGCATATCGAGGAAAAACTCGGAAGCGGTCAATAAGATACAAATTTTTGAATATTTAAAACTGGCGGGAAAATGGGCGTAACTACCCTCTTCCAACCCACCCAGTTTTTAAATATTCAAAAATCGGTATCTCATTAACTTCTCCCGAGTTTTTCATTAAATATGTTTTTTTGAGTCTTAGAAAAATCAGTTGCAGGCTACAACATATCAAAACATTTTTCCTCCGGAGCATGTGAAACCCATGGAGCCGTGCGCGCTAGCATGCAATCGAAAGATTGAGGGGTTGGAGTCTAAGGCTCGTCACTTTTATCCGCGTCTTTCTCCATTTAGATACAACACGTAATAACTGCCCAGAGCGAAACCTATGTTTTTAGGCGGTAAGGCAATGGGCCGCTCACTACGCTCTTAACAATGGTGTTGGTTGAAGCATAGAGAAAATAGAACATGTATATAAACAAACATACAGTATGTGTTCTATTTCCTCTATGGTTGAAGTCGCTCCTCGCCCAGGGCTCGGTTGGTAGAACCATGGTAGAACAAAGTCTTTTCGGAGAAGGACTTAAAATAGAGGTACAGTGTACACACATCTGACTCGTGTGCACTTTAAAGAATATTGCCTCTTTCGGAAGTGTAAGGGCTGTCTCTTATACACATCTAGATGTGTATAAGAGACAGCTTATACACATCTCCCCCACACCGCCCAATCCCAAAATAGTTTAAAAAACCACCTAAAATTACGTTATATTGCAAGTCAGTGCCCCTCACATAATCATTAAGCACCCCCTCATGGCCTTTTCACTCCCATCAGCTCGCCCCACCCGCACCCTTCAAGGCTCCTAAATACGCCACTGCTCTCGTTTGAACGTCATTATGGGTTATTCTCCTACCTTTACCTTTACTAGCAGCAAAATACAAAATACTCCGTCAGGATGTTTCTTAAGTGTTTGATCCTATGACCCCCAGTACTCTAGCTAATCGGATAACCGAGGTTATAATTTGAAGGGCACGTAAATACAGTAGTTTTGAATTTGATTTATCTCCGGTCAAACTATTAAAGTGCTTGGCATCATTCTGATCTTTCCAGTGACTGAAAACCTAGACAAGATTTAATATTTTAGTAATATATGTGATGAGCTAACGGTAATATATCTACTTGATCCTTTCTAAATGAGAATTTCTATTGCAATTTTTAAGCTGAAATTTAATTATACACGTGTGTTGTATTTAATAGGCCTACTGTAGGCCTCATTAATAATATAACAGAGACCAACATAATGAAATTACGCACGCTAGCCAACAAGACCATTATAATTTCGTGGCACGACATTTCGAGTTCGAAGTATAGAGTACCACAGTCGTGGTACTCCCAGGTACGAGAGCCCCCGACATTGTAGTTAAAAAAAATAAAATATAAACTATAAAATAATATAGTTTCATTCAATGGGGCCCCCGACAGTTTTGAGCAATAAAAGCTGGGTTCTGATTGACATTAATTGTTTCTGATTTTGTGATCAATCTGCTTTGCATTGTATATACGCTATGAAAACATGTTTTGTTTCTCACTAAATATTCTCTGCACAGTATTTATTTAAACCTACAAAGAGTACATAGGCTTACTGTAGGCCTATACCAGTTCTGAAAGTTGGCCTGTAATCATAAAATTGTCTGAAATATTTCATCAGTCATCACATTCTCTGTTCTCTGTTAACTCAGTTAACAATTCATAAATGACATAAGCTCTGAGCGCGAAAGCCCCCTCGGGGGCAGGTCTTATAGAGCACTTTGATAACTTAAATAAAACAGATGTCTTAGAATGGTAATGGTAATGGTGGGATATTTGTAGTGCGCCTTCCACAATAAAATCGTCTCAAGGCGCCGAAAAAAAAAAGGTAGGACCAAGAATTTAAAAGAAATTAAATTATATTATATCTTATATTAAAGAGCCTATATTAATCAGAATATTTTTTATTTTATTTATTATAAGTTAAATAAATATAAATAAATGAATAAAGTAAATAAATAACAAATAGAAAATATATAATTAAATAAATAAATAATTGATAAATTAAGCCTTCAAAAACAGGCAGACCAAAGAATGGAAAAAACCAAGCAGCAACATGAAAAGTGCGCACTCCTGTTGTTGAGACGGCGTCACCACCACTACCATGCCACTTAGAAGGCATCATATTTCGTAAACTTACTTTTTATTTTATCTTTTTTAGCTTATGACCCATCCCATCATTCCTCCACTGGATTTACTCTTACAAGGTCAATTGCCAGACGGTAGCAAAGAGTCCCCAACCCCACACCCATGGGTACCATGGGTACCAACATGACCGGTACGTGTATGGCAGTGCGGTTGTGATGTGGCCTCACACCCTCAAGGTCAACTTACAGGTGGCCTTGGATAATGCATTTTATACTCATTTTAACCAATGAGGGTCGGTAGGCCTTGGGGAAAACAACCGAACATAAAAAGGTACCTGGGGAAATCGATTAACGGTACCTAATAAGTTCGAATGCACTCTGATTACCAGTGGAGAGAATTTATGTATTTTGGTTATTTTTATTTTAAGCAGAAGATTTTACTGATTTATCGATATACAACTGAATACTGTATAGTGAGTCGTGTTGTATATTAACCTTTTTAACAAAAGGCCTGAATATGAATAACATCCGGCCATAAAGCTAGTCTCTGAGAAGCTATGATTTTAATAATTGCATTAATCGGAAGTACTGTACGACTAGGCATAAAATGCTGAAAAAGACCGAATTCAATGTACTTGCTTTTAAATGTCATAAAATACGCTATAGGCATTGAATTTCACCATTTTGAGTGTTTCTCAGATTTCAATACAGTGTTTATACAAGGAGGTATAAAAATAATACCTCCTTGGTTTATAGGCCTACGCATAATTCCGAGTGATAATACACTTTTTTTTTATAAGAACACATTTTATAAGAACAATGAGGCTGAAATTGCTTAAAAATTAAGAACAAAATAAGAACAAATTGAGGCTGAGGTAAAATGTCAAATGAGATTTTTATTTAAAAAAACCAAAAAAACTTATAGGCCTATCTGTACCTTAAGTGTGCATATTAATATGACCTACTGTCATTTGGAGCCATTTTTACCAGGGCCTTTTTTCTTGGGCCATTTTTTCTTGGCTTTTTATTCAGGGGAAACTTTTTCCAGGGAGACTTATACCTACTTTCCGGTACAGTGTATACTGCTGTACAAGTATACACAGTACAATAATGTTCTTCTATGTTTGAAAAGTGTAAAATAAGAACAAAATAAGAACATTTTGAGCCTGAAATGAGGCAAAAAATAAGAACACTGAGCCTGGGAAAAATTTTACTGGTTCTTACAAAAAGAAAGTGTAGCTATAGAAATGTCAACGGATCTCTCCAGAAAACGACTCTAGGCATAAATTATTGTACTTACCATAACATTTGATTATGTGGAAAAAGGTAAATGATCCAAAGGACCAAGCTAATTAAGCGCTCGCTCTGTGAGAGCCCCTCGCCTGACGCAACTCCTGACTGTCCGTGGTAGCAATGAGCATATAAATCGTTGATCAAAAGAATCGGTTGCACGACGTCTATCAAGAATCGCCCCGGCTGTCAACACCAACACAGCGTGCGCCGGGCTCTTGTATTGTAGCCTAGGAACATTTATGTTTAATAAATTCAGTCATAAAAGCGAAACTGCAAGGAATTCACGCTCAATATAACGGAAATGGAGCTTCTGTCCTTATAACTCTCAACACTATACAACTTCTGTAAAACTATGTGTTGAAAATTAAGCCCAGCCTATTTTGTCCCACTATTGCGTTTGCTTCTCAAGTGTACCTGGCATAGCGATATTTGGCATAGTTATTTTAGCCATAGGGTTTGTTTTTTTACCTCCAAGGTTTCATTTACATCATGTACAACCTTGACAAGACTTTGCCGATATCTATAATGGCAATCAACGAATTCGCCATTAAATCTATTTAGAGTACTTCAATATAAATGTGACATACAGTAGGCGTATGGTAAGTTCTCTTCATTTTATTTGTCACAATAGAGTACATTAAATTTATTAAATTTAATATTACAAATGGAATCTTGTTCCGTTTCTGCTAAGGTGTTCATGAATTAGGCCTATCATTACTCCTGGCCATACAATTTTTTTCTTGTTTATGTGTGTAGAATAAAACCATGAATAATAATAATACATTAGTAATATGAACATTCATGTGTAAGCTCCTGAGCTCCCTATCGATTGTTGTTATTTCCCACTTACACCTCCCACCACCCCCACCCGAATTGTGAAGTCGAGCAGCTGGACTAGAACACCGACAAATTCTTTTCGCTGCCCGGAGGAAAAAGTAATGGAACAACAACTCGCGCAACACACGCTACCGTGACGATCACGAAACGATGGCAAAAAATCATTCAAACATGAGAAAGAGTGATCACTATTGCGTATACTGGCCCTTTTAATAAAAGTGAAATAAAAGACAAATACGTAATCAGAACACCTTGTTTTGATTATATTCGGTGTTAATCCGGTATTACTATTATCATTCCGCATTCTAGCAATTTATCGGCCAAATAAAGACATTTTTGAGTTTCTTCGAAATTCACGCATCGGCCGTAGATACAGTAGGTGGGTCAGCAAAAAAATAACTTGTGAACTCATGAAACTGCACTTCATCACACCATTCGTGTGATACTGAAAACAAAACCCATCGCCATAGTCCTATAAATTAAAAAAAGCAAGCCAGGGTCGCGAAGGTTTTATTTGCTTTCATATTGACAAAATACAGAAAGTATCCTGCGAAGAATCAGGGCCGTGTGTGTGTG
>NW_022715822.1:542872-547438 GCF_011630105.1 Anneissia japonica
AGGTTTCAAGTTGGGTGCGCGCCACCAAATTACCAGAATAGGTACCGTAAGTGTAGAGATCAGTAGTTGTGTTGAGGCACAACGAAGGGACCGGAGGCCCTATTTAAATATTTTGTATTGGTTTTTATTTCAATAAATGGCACTGTATGCATTCAAATTGAAAGATGTAGTGGCAAACGTCCCACCACTCCATCCCTCCATTGGATCCGCCCCTCAGAATCTATCCTTTCTTTCTTATTCCCTTTTAATGACCTGTCCTTTCTGTGTTAAAAACTCTTACTATAATAGTTACATTCTTAGAAAACTCCCGAATTCCAAATCTGTTGTATGAAATATAAAGAATTTACACATTGTTGGTCTAGTCAACCCATCTTAGTGGGGTAGGAAGAGAAGGTTCCCATGCACCCCATGCTTCAGTATATTTTTTAACTAACATTTTTGTAATCCTCTGTTAAGAACTCTTTCGAAAAACTCCCTATTCCAAGTCTGTTCATAAAATATAAAGAATTTACACATTGTTGGTCTAGTCAACCCATCTTATCTCCACCTCGTTATTATATACCCTTACTGCGTTAAATCGAATACGTAGGCCTATTGAATCTCTGCTACAGGGCTCTTCTATAGTTTCGGACAAGTTAGATGGAGATTTGTATTTAAACTGTATATTCATACTTTGCAATGTAATTCAAATTGTTGTTTGTTTTTGTAAGCTTACGAAACTTCTTTATAGTATCGAAATTACGGAAATAAACACGATTCTTACTACAGATCCCTGTAAATCCTCGTCATTGCACTGTTGCAGTTAGTCAAGGTTAGATCTACAATTTTTAGGTCAATATTTAGTTTATCATCTGAACCATAGCTGCATGTATTTTAAACATAAGACTTCAATTTTGTTGTAGTCTTGGCACGCGTCAATGCTTTCGATTCACTTAATAATAAAAGAAAATTTAAAATACATACAGACAATGAATGATACGATACAAAGACATTTGAAATGGCAGCAAACTTGTTCACAACAATACAAATCCTAATGTATATTTTAAAGGTGTACCGGTACGCATTGGCGGTTTCATGGGGCGGGGGAAGCCGACCCGGAGCCCCTAAATTGTTCAAAATTATAAAATAAAATGGGGAAAAAAGGAAATTATATTCAAATATAAGTCTGAGAATGCCATTACATCGGCCATTTAGAGGTGCCATAATCATAAATTGTCTTGCGTCAGCCCCAACCTCCATTGTGAAAGAACCTTCTTACTACCCCTCCATTTCGAATTACTCGATCGGTAACTGGTACCGTCTGTTATAAAATATTGAACCCCTTAAACATTAAATTAATACATTGAATAGATTAACAATTATAATCAAACCAATCAATTAATCGTAACAGTTTGTACAGCGGCAGAATCCACTGCAAGCAATGCTCGAGGATGGTCCTGCGATGACATTGGCTCAAACCAGGGAGATGTAAAGCTCAAACTATCAAAGAATATATACAATTACTGTAATACTACTTCAGTTACTTACGGGTATTATCTGAATGAAAATCATTTACAACAATGGAAGTAAGTGTATTATATTGTTGTGGCAAAGGAGGCTACAGCAAGTTAATAGCTCACTTTTTATGTAAGGTCATTCACAAGTATGTATTAACATATTGTAATCCGAGAACAAGTGCTGAGACTAATGCAAAGACCTACCTGTACGAACTTATGCATTACGAATATTGAATATTTAACTGCAATGCATTGGGGCACGTTGTTATACTGTAGGTCCTGCCTGTACCAGTCTAAAACTGGCGAAACAAATGTAGCTAACCCATGGATGTAGTCACCCAAAAACCCACATTGAACGCTCCCACTTACCGTTAAAATATATTCTTAGTTTTGGATATCCTTCTGTTGTCACCGTCGTAATTTCCGTGTTAAAGTCTTCCAGAAAAAGTATTAATTCGAATTCAAGGAACGTGTTCCAAAATTAGAGACATGTATTTATAAAAACAGGAAGCAAGGCAGGCGTTAGGAATCATGGTTAAGTCGATGTCGATAAACTAGTCGGTTGCTCGAACTCCTCGCAATACAGTTTACGTTCAGCGTACTCAACTAAATTCAGCAAACAACAACAGCAGTTGGACTCGCTGAACGTTCATGGATTAGCGACGGAGGACAAAAGACTATGAATCAATACCATGTTACTATTGGTATACTAGGATACCTGACTGCGTAGGATGACGTCATCGATTGATCCGCCGAGAGATGATAAAACAGGTACTTAAATTCAATTTTTAAATGACGTCATAGTTTCTAAAATACTCTTAGGGTATGTTGAGTGGAGCATTTTAAGAAATTGGTGAATATGGCGAATAACTAGGGGAAAGGAGGGGGCGTGAATGTGCAACCGGAGAGCACCCGCATGGTGGGAGTGCAAGAGGGCGTATCCCACTCTTAACTTCTATCACCTTCGTTAACTTGAGTTTGTATTTGATTGATTTTTACTATTTACTGTAGCATGGTAATTTTCTCATAAACTTTACAAAAAAATAATTTTACCAAAAAAGGGAAGTGGTAGGAAGTACCCTCTTACGCCCCCTAAGTTCACCACTGAATATAACATTATTATCCTAGAAGAATTTCATCTGAAAAAATACGTACCTATGTATAATCATTTGTATTATTATAACATTATTCCTGTTTGCGTCAGTAAAAATATAATAGGAATAATGTTTTGCCCTACTTGGAAGTATTGAATTTTCGGTACGTTCCCAAATTACCCGCTGCAACATGATGATCGAATCCAAAACTAGCCACTAAGTGCAAGCTTGGTGGGCTGATGGTTAAGTTAAGACACCAGGCTAGATATCTGGAATATTGCTATTAGAAACGTAATAAGCACTCAGTACGATAAAACGTCAAGCAGAACATCATTCCTTTTTATCATCCTTATCATTGTCATCGTTATCAATAATGTTAATTTATTATTATTATTGTATTTAATATTATTGTTATTATTACTATTATTATTATTATTATTATTATTAACGTCATTATTATCATTATCATTTTCATAATTATGATTATTATTTGTCTGAATTTTTCTCGTGTTCATTTTGAAAAACTATTTATTATCATTATTACTTTTATTATAATTATAATTATCAATAGTATATTATTATTATTATTATTATTAATATTATTATTATTGTTGTTGTTGAAGTTTAAAACTATCGTGGTGTAATATATTAATTTGATTCTATGAAAAATAACATGGTGCATTTACTTACATCGATTTGAAAAGAAAAATAACTGAGTACCTAAATGAATACAGCATGGTAATGTGATTGTTCACTGGATAACCCAATAAAGCACCTGAAGCAAAGTGCATTAGTCTGTCTAATTATTCAAAAAGACAATAACATCATCGAATGATCAATCCATTGGAGTATTGTAGGGTTTTGTTTATTCGTCCAAGGCCCGGATTATATTATATATTTCAAAGCTTATATTCTTTTACCAGTGTATGTATATCGCAATGGTCTAGTGAAATAAAATAAAATTTGCAAATATGATGTCATTAGTGTTCATGTGTAGATACTGAATAATTATGCTCATGGTATTTTTAACCGTGGTAGGCCTATAATAAAATGTCATCATGCTGGTATCTATGATACCGTAATGAAAAGGCATTCACTCAAATCATTTTGTTTTATTAATGTGAAGGCGAAGTAGATTAATACGAAAAGCCTATGTTCATTTTGAATTTCGCAATGGCAAGGGCAGGCCTATGTTTACACCAAACTATGCAAGATTCCCTTGCGAGAAATTTCGAAACTGCGCAAATGATTTCTTTGCGCACAAATCTGACACTGCGCATAAAGGCCAACTCAGACAGCGTCGGCCGACGCAGCCCGACGCGATTTGTTGTCGCGTCGGTTCTGTGTGAGTTAAACGCAGAAGCGATGGTGTGCGTCGGGGGCAGTCGCGTCGTAGAATATTAAACATGTTTAATATTTCTCACGACGGCTTAAGACTGTCCCGGACGATAAATAGCGTCGGCCGACGCTGTCTGAGTTAGCCTTAACATAACATGAATAATAAGGTATTATGCAAGTAGAATAAACTGCCCAGTTTTAAGGTGTAAAGTTAGTGGCTCCAGCAACTCTGCTAATATTGGATTCGTCACTGATTAATATAATTGTAAGTGTATTGTTGTTTAGTCGACAATGTTTATTTTAATCCATTTCAGCAATTGTGTGCTCCAACTGCCTGGCAGTACAGTTGTAATAAATAAAATTCAAAATGATGTCTAGACTATGTCATATAGGCAATAGATTGGATTATAAATTTCGAATGATGTTAAACAATAGTACTGTATGCTCTTAATTAGAATTCTTACAAAAAATTAATAAACAAACAACAATCGAGTAGACCTATAAAAAAAATCAACACGACTTTTTTTTTTTAACATTGAATGATCTCATGAACGAAGGCTTTAATACTGTCTCGTTATGTCGTAAAGTTTAATTTGATTATGGACATCCGACATCCGGTCTTTGACTATATATATATA
>NW_022715822.1:549903-576689 GCF_011630105.1 Anneissia japonica
GAATAAAGGACATAATAATACATCGTGTAGCATAGCTCTCAACGAACACTGTATTTACCTTCCTTTATTATATAATTTAACAGTGTTAACGGCTATCTTGATTTATATATATATATATTTATATATATACATATATATACACACTTACATACACATATGCATATACATATACTGTATATACACATGCATATATATATATATACAGTAATAAATACAATACTTTTTAATTATGTGTAACTGTCATCAGCGATATTTTATAGCTATTACAACTACTCGATAACTACATAGTTACTGTATGTTCTTGGTTTTTTTAAAACATTTATTACTAAGACCTATGGATGGAAGTAAACTATGAGATTATTATTATTATTATTATTATTATTATTATTATTATTATTATTATTATTATTATTATAATACTTGCATATTCTGCAAAAAAAGAAGATATATTATGTATAAGAATGCACCAAGAATGAATGTATCAGTAGTAGGCCTAGTAGTAGTAGTAGTTGTTTTAGGCTTATTTTAATTTAAAAAAAATATTCGCATTGTTCTTGTTATGGTTATTATAATCCTTCACCTACAATGATTGAGCCACTACCTCTCAATTAATTCCAAACCAAACACATCACTCTCAATTGTTCAATTGGTTACGTAAAAAAATAATATTGAATAAATGGCTGTTACTAGTTTTATTTTATAGGTATTGCTACAACCAGGACTACACAAAATATAAGTTTCAGCAAAAACAATCAACTATAATACGGATAATTGTTCAAATCATGTGATAATTAGCATTAAAGTATAACCATATAAATATAAACTATGATATACGCGGATTCCTCTGATGTTTCTATTCATGTTAACCATGTTCCTGGTTAAATGAAAATAACATTCTTCCCGATCGAATTGTTCATACAAGAAGAGGATACCTATTCCTCTTTTACGATAACGACCTCCACACAATATTTATAAATTCAGGCCTTGACCATGTCTTGACAAACACGGCTTACACGATAACATTGGGATTACTGAAGAATTTTTCTTGGTATTTTCGCTTCTAAAACTAAAGAGAAGAAAGATCGTTCCATAATATTGATCGTTAAAATTGCCATGTATCGAATACCACCAGTAGTATTGTATAATAAATTATGAATGTAAATGTTTTACAAAAATTAGGTCCAGTTCCAAACATCACATTTAAAAAAAAAATATTTTCAAAATATTACTAACACTTATGTTATAATTAGTTTTTGCCAAAAAAAATATTATAAATCCAGATGACATTAAACATACAAGATAATACAGTAGGCTTCATAAATTCATTCTTACTTTCTAGAACTTACCCGGAATATTTAGGTACAAAGCATTTTGAAAGTGGTCCGGTCGTTTAGGGGGTGGGGGCGCTTAAAACCATTTGGTTTTGAAATTGCTATCCCATTCTACGGATACATGATTTATAGTTTTTTTGGCACTTTTAAATATCCGAAAATAGATGCTGACAGCCTGTATAGCCGGTACCATTCTCTCTTAGGAGACAGCCACAAGATAGCGTGGAGATAGTACGGTATGACTCAAGACATAGTTACCAACCGTCTCGCATCGTGCGGGACGGTCCCGTCTTTCAAAGTGATTTTGGTTGAAACACACATTTTGCAGAAAACAGGAATTGGTTTTATTAAAAATATAAAAACGGTCATGCAGTAACTTGAGTCATTAAAAAGTATTTACCTGAATACTTAATTCACTGACGCGTTACTAAAATTCGATCAGTATGCCTATGCATTTTTTGTTTGTTTAAGTAATGAAATGTTTGTGTACATTATAGTTTGGGTGCTCAAATTAAACGTAATGTACAGTAAAACTCAAATTTTACATGGCTCTATTGAAAACAAACACACATTGAAATCGTTTTAGAACAGCTTAAGGACTGTCTCTTATACACATCTCTGCTGCTGTGCGGTCTCTTATACACATCTAGATGTGTATAAGAGACAGCTGTACTAGTCGGTACTTTCAGCAAGAAACCTTTAATTACCTGTACTGTAAGTGCATGTTTACCATAAACACCATCACAGATTTTTTTCCTTTAGGTGTACCACCACCATCACAATAATGTGCAACCTTCACCATGAAAAAATTTATGGTGGTAACAATAACAGTAGGACATCATAAACATGAATATCATCATGTTATATTGCATTAACAGCTTCATCATCTTGGTTTTAACATGAGCAAAATTACCATTGGACACCATCACCACAAGCACCATCACCTTGGTTATTCACTATTAGCATTATCACCTGGGTTACAATATGGAGGAAATAAATATAATATCTTATTTATTTCCTCCAAGGTTACAATAAATATTATCACTACCAAAGGCACCATACATGGAATCTGTCAACTGCTATTTTTTCATTTAGAATTTTTTTTTTTTTAAAATCAAATATCAAAGTAATTCTCTAAATTTCATACTTTGATAATTTTTAAATCTCAAATCACCATTTCCAGCCAGCAACAAGCATTTTCACTACAATTCATCATATTTTTTCAGTTTTTTCAAATGAAGCTTCATGCGTGTTGGTGATTCTGTGCAGTATAAATATCATTTATAGTATTATGATCCAAAACATGTTTTTACTGTACCTGAAACTTTTTACTATCAACAGAATTACACTCTTATTTTGTGGCAGTATTTTTAGCTTCCAATGTCTGCATACCTCTTTAAGTTTTATAATCTTTGGTATTCCCCATTGTCAACAGAATTAATTTTGTTAAAATGACCAAATGATCAAACCATATGTCTGTTAGCTCACCCATTCTCATACCCACCAAGTCTCACGCAATCGGCGTGAGCCTCATGCTTTTCGACCAAACCTCAGCTCTCAAGCCACTCACCTAAAATCTCACGCTTTTCCACTAATCTCAAACTTTAATCATTGAAAATTCAATTGTTCCTATTCTAGCTACAATTGCTTCACGAAATGGATCGATTAGAAACGTAAACAATAGAGTTACACATGTGTGTTATCCAAGTAGGAGACACTGATGGCACTATACATTACGTCATTTCTATTTGAGCACTAGAGAACATCTAAACCCAATATTTTTTTCGGGGCCCTAGGCAGGCCATCGACCAATGCAAATTGGGTTTATTTCGTGTTAAATCTCAAGCCACTATTTACCTCCAACTTAATAATAATAATAATAATAATAACGATTTTTAAAGCGCAAACATCACCACCAAAAATTGGTGCTCAAGGCGCAGTGTCAAAACAACAGATAGAGAACAAACAAATCACAAAAAAACAAAGTGTAAACAAGTTAATTATTATTATTAATTTTTTTATTATGTTATTATTGAAAATTAAGCAGCACAGGAAATCAAAAAGTAAACCAACATTTTCATTTTCTCAAAGTAATACCATCCTTTTATCATATATTAACTTGTCAGTTTTTCCTGGAAATATTTTGCATTTTATTTCATTGCATCTTATGTTCATCAAAAAATCAAAAAATATACCTATACGTCAGAATCGCATCGGCCACATGCATTCTTAAAAAATGAATGGCCCACTTTAGGGGTATAAGTTTTGATTGCAAGTAATTAGGGACGGCTTGACGAATATACCTTCGTGTGGTGACGACAATTTGCCTGAATCCAACCCCCAAAAATTTATAAATAGTTATTTTATATTGATTTTAAACATTTAAAAAAAATCAATCTCAGGCTAATTACTAAATTTAAGAATTGGCAGTCAAAAAAAAAGTTAAAAGTTAAAGTGTACATCTGTCTCTTATACACATCCTGCAAAAAAAAAAAAAGAAGATATATTATGTATAAGAATGCACCAAGAATGAATGTATCAATAGTAGTAGGCCTAGTAGTAGTAGTTGTTTTAGGCTTATTTTAATAAAAAAATATTTGCATTGTTCTTGTTATGTTTATTATAATCCTTCGCCTACAATGATTGAGCCACGACCTCTCAATTAATTCCAAACCGAACACATCACTCTCAATTGTTCAATTGGTTACGTAAAAAAATAATATTGAATAAATGGCTGTTACTAGTTTTATTTTATAGGTATTGCTACAACCAGGACTACACAAAATATAAGTTCCAGCAAAAACAATCAACTATAATACGGATAATTGTTCAAATCATGTGATAATTAGCATTAAAGTATAACCATATAAATATAAACTCTGATATACGCGGATTCCTCTGATGTTTCTATTCATGTTAACCATGTTCCTGGTTAAATGAAAATAACATTCTTCCCGATCGAATTGTTCATACAAGAAGAGGAGACCTATTCCTCTTTTACGATAACGACCTCCACACAATATTTATAAATTCAGGCCTTGACCATGTCTTGACAAACACGGCTTACACGATAACATTGGGATTACTGAAGAATTTTTCTTGGTATTTTCGCTTCTAAAACTAAAGAGAAGAAAGATCGTTCCATATTATTGATCGTTAAAATTGCCATGTATCGAATACCACCAGTAGTATTGTATAATAAATTATGAATGTAAATGTTTTACAAAAATTAGGTCCAGTTCCAAATATCACATTTAAAAAAAAATATTTTCAAAATATTACTAACACTTATGTTATAATTAGTTTTTGCCAAAAAAATATTATAAATCCAGATGACATTAAACATACAAGATAATACAGTAGGCCTCATAAATTCATTCTTACTTTCTAGAACTTACCCGGAATATTTAGGTACAAAGCATTTTGAAAGTGGTCCGGTCGTTTAGGGGGTGGGGGCGCTTAAAACATTTGGTTTTGAAATTGCCATCCCATTCTACGGATACATGATTTAAAGTTTTTTGGGCACTTTTAAATATCCGAAAATAGATGCTGACAGCCTGTATAGCCGGTACCATTCTCTCTTAGGAGACAGCCACAAGATAGCGTGGAGATAGTACGGTATGACTCAAAACATAGTTACCAACCGTCTCGCATCGTGCGGGACGGTCCCGTCTTTCAAAGTGATTTTGGTTGAAACACACATTTTGCAGAAAACAGGAATTGGTTTTATTAAAAATATAAAAACGGTCATGCAGTAACTTGAGTCATTAAAAAGTAGGCATACTGATCGAATTTTAGTAACGCGTCAGTGAATTAAGTATTCACGTATTATGCATTTTTTGTTTGTTTAAGTAATGAAATGTTTGTGTACATTATAGTTTGGGTGCTCAAATTAAACGTAATGTACATTAAAACTCAAATTGTACGTGGCTCTATTAAAAACAAACACTCCTTGAAATCGTTTTAGAACAGCTTAAAGATGCTCAGGTCGTCCTGGACATGAGTGGCGTATCTACAGGGCTGCTGGGCACGCCCTCATTACTTTTTTCATTAAATGCTGTGTTTGCTTATGTTAGGCCTTATACCGATTACACTTTAAGGGCCGTCGGAATCGCATCGGCCACATGCATATTTAAAAAATGGATGGCCCACTTTAGGGGTATAAATTTTGATTGCAAGTAATTAGGGACGGCTTGACCCGTATACCTTTGTAATTAATTAATTAATTAATAATTTACTTATTTATTTTAAACATTTTCAAAATCAATCTTTGGCTAATTACTAAATTTAAAGATTGGCAGTCAAAAAAAAGTTAAAAGTTAAAGTGTACATAGACAATACAAAAACAAGTGCATGGTGGATTTTTGTTTAAATTTAATTACATCAAAAAGACATTAATAATTGGCCTAATTCGTATAATTTATAGGTATCAGTATATAATTATTTTATAAAATTGATAAAACGTGGTCCGGCCAAAGCCGGTGCTGCCGGTGCGGTTCCGACGGCCCTGCAAAGTTCTTAATCTGTTTATGCCCTCGCATACTCAAAACCTCTTTCAACCTTTTCAATACTACTACTACTAGTCTACTACTTCTACTACTTCTGCTGCTACTGCTACTGCTGCCGCCACCACCGCCGTCACCACCGCTACCACCACCACCACCACTACTTCTACTATTACTGCTGCTGCTGTTACTACTACCATGGAGGAATTAGTTTCTAATTCCTCCATGCTCCATGCTTCTACTCACTGTGGCAGAGAAGGTTCTGAGGGGCCCTGGTTCGTGAGTAGGCCTATAATCGGGGCCCTTGACGTATATAAATTATTACGGTACTCTTTTACTGAAGTAATCCATACTAAAACCATCCCTCACCGAACATCATCCTGCGCATGAACCTATTTATAAAAGTGAATACTGTACAATTTAATATTTTTTTACTTAAGTAATCCATAGTATACTGTTCCTCGCGGGGAACTATCCAGGTGTTTCTGAGTCATAATAGTATGTAAATTTAATTAACTGTTCAAGATTTCTTATCAATGCCATAATTAGATTATTGGAGATGCTTATTCCTCCTGAATAAATACAGTGCAAGATACTTAAATTTGAAAAATAAACAACATGAATAAATATCAAATACAATGTACCGTACGTAACAATGAATGTACAGTATATATATATATATATATATATATATATATATATAGATATATATATATAGGTCTATATATATATTATTATTATTATTTATATCACTTTTATACATCAATACACATAAAAATTCATATGAAATGAAATGAATAAAAGGAAACGAAAAACCCAAGACTTGCCGAATTAAAAAAACACGCAGGAAGCACCACAAGACAAGAACATCACAAACAAATTCGAACATCAAAAAAAAAAAAAAAACACCGGGAAAAAAACAATTGTAGGTCTGTCGTCTGCCTTTAATAAACCAATAATTAAAAATGCTTATATATGGTACAGTACAAAGGGCGGATGAGCTCCTCGGAGTCAACGGCCAATTATTAATTAGTTTAAGGAATAGGAGTAGTTTAGTCTCATTGTCATTATTGTTATTATGATTATTTTAATTTTATTTTATTGTTATTAATTTATTGTTATTTGCTTTTTCTCAGTTGGCCTATATTATTTCTCTGTAAAGCGTATAGGGGCAATGTGCAATATGCGCTATATAAATATAACATTATTATTATTATTATTATTATTATTACAGTAATCGATAACGTTCTAATAAAATGAATACATCACATGGGAATTAATGATATTAAAAAACTTGACACAATTCAATTTATAGCACATCTCATCTAGAGCGTGATAAAACAAATTTATTAATGTCTCAAGCCGAATTCAGCAAGTTAATTATTAAGATCGCACAAGAGAGTAATTCCGAATACTCTGTATTTCAATAGAAAATGCAAAGCATATTGTACCCTGTGTGTATTCATAACCCCATGATCACTAATTGCATACCTTTTATATTTAACAATATCCGACAACTCAAGTACGTATATATATATACGGTATATATTAGTCTCGTCGGCTCATTCCTCCTTGTCAGTGCATAACTCCATGGTCAGTGCATGTCAAAAAAGCTTGCAGACCGATAACAATCAAGTCCGATGGTGTTGGGTTGGTGAATTTTAACAGGAAATGATCATACTACAAATCCGTAGATTAATCTCTGTACTGTATAAGTGGTTGAAATGATGGCCTTGGTTATGCATTGTTTCTATTTATAGTGATTTCCATATTTATGTTTGGTATCGATTATAAAACTCATATAAAATAGAGTCACATAATGAGTTCTATTCTACTCAAATGAAATCAGCAAAGATGGAAACTAAATGTATATGATACATATGAAACATTTTCGAATACTGAGACCTAATCTTAACTATTAAATGCAAACTTTTGATCACAATCTCGCACGGAATGATTTAGAATATATAAAATCAGCAAAAATAAAAACGTAGGGGCAGATTTGGGGGGGGGGGGGTTCAGCAACGGTTCCCCCTTTTGAAAGGTATAAAAAAAGGAAGAATGAAAGAAAAAGATGAAAATGATTCCCCCACCCCAAACGCCTCATGGTTATTTTCGGCATCTACAACACAAAAATTTTGCAGGGGCATGCCCCAGGACACCATACGGCAGTATTATCTCGATCGGTCCCACTTTTGGACATCTCTGGATCCGCCCCTGAAAACGAGTAAATATAGGCCTACTTATGGAAACAATTTATTTATTAGGCCTATTTGTTTATTACAAATTTGAAAAACTGTCCAAGAGTAATCTTGACATAAAATATAATAAAATAAAAAATAATATGTAAAATGAGTACCGGTACGGAACATCATGGTTACAATTTAAATTTATAAAACATTAAAAATCAAATTGAAAAAAATAAAGAAGTAAAGAATTAAATAAATAAATAAATAAAATAAAAAACAATTCATTTCATATCGTTTAAATCGTTAAAATGTGCTGTTAATAGTTTTTTTAACATTTTTTTTAATCATCATATAAACTCCTCGGGCTGTCAGGAAGAGAGTTCGAGAGCCTCGCTGCTTTAACATAAACAGATTTTGAAAAAGAGTCGTTCGAAGGAATTGTCATGCCAACAGCTTTGTTTAATTATTGTCGTAATGATGTACAAATAATTTGGAAAAATGCAATAGGCCGATTTTTTTATTTCAGTTACTAAATAAAATATCAGTTGTTGGAAAAGCAGCTAAACTTATTATTTCGATATTACACTATTGGTGTTGATATTTATTATTCAATATTAGGCATATTTTGTTTGTTTTTATCCTCCTCATCACTCATTATTATCGTCGTCATAAATATAACATTATTATTATTATTATTATTACAGTAATCGATAACGTTCTAATAAAATGAATACATCACATGAGAATTAATGATATTAAAAAACTTGATACAATTCAATTTATAGCACATCTCATCTAGAGCGTGATAAAAAAAATGTATTAATGTCTCAAGCCGAATTCAGCAAGTTAATTATTAAGATCGCACAAGAGAGTAATTCCGAATACTCCGTATTTCAATAGAAAATGCAAAGCATATTGTACCCTGTGTGTATTCATAACTAAATGTATATGATACATATGAAACATTTTCGAATACTGAGACTTAATCTTAACTATTAAATGCAAAATTTTGATCACAATCTCGCACGGAATGATTTAGAATATATAAAATCAGCAAAAATAAAAACGTAGGGGCAGATTTGCAACGGTTCCCCCTTTTGAAAGGTATAAAAAAAAGGAAGAATGAAAGAAAAAGATGAAAATGATTCCCCCCACCCCAAACGCCTCAGAGGTTATTTTCGGCATCTACAACACAAAAATTTCGCAGGGGCATGCCCCAGGACACCATTCGGCAGTATTATCTCGATCGGTCCCACTTTTGGACATCTCTGGATCCGCCCCTGCAAACGAGTAAATATAGGCCTACTTATGGAAACAATTTATTTATTAGGCCTATTTGTTTATTACAAATTTGAAAAACTGTCCAAGAGTAATCTTGACATAAAATATAATAAAATAAAAAATAATATGTAAAATGAGTACCGGTACGGAACATCATGGTTACAATTTAAATTTATAAAACATTAAAAATCAAATTGAAAAAAATAAAGAAGTAAAGAATTAAATAAATAAATAAATAAAATAAAAAACAATTCATTTCATATCGTTTAAATCGTTAAAATGTGCTGTTAATAGTTTTTTAACATTTTTTTTTATCATCATATAAACTCCTCGGGCTGTCAGGAAGAGAGTTCGAGAGCCTCGCTGCTTTAACATAAACAGATTTTGAAAAAGAGTCGTTCGAAGGAATTGTCATGCCAACAGCTTTGTTTAATTATTGTCGTAATGATGTACAAATAATTTGGAAAAATGCAATAGGCCGATTTTTTTATTTCAGTTACTAAATAAAATATCAGTTGTTGGAAAAGCAGCTAAACTTATTATTTCGATATTACACTATTGGTGTTGATATTTATTATTCAATATTAGGCATATTTTGTTTGTTTTTATCCTCCTCATCACTCATTATTATCGTCGTCATCAACATCGTCATCATCATCTCATCAAAATCACCAACGACATCGTCATAATTAACACCATCAACAAGACCAACATGCTCTTAGCAGGGGCGTAGCGTAGCGTAGCCACTTTTATACAGACCACAAATTAATTGATTAGGTTTTGAATAGGAAAAAGGCTAAATTCCACCTAAAAGTTTAGACTCAAACTACTGTACTCCCTCTTGAAATAGCTCAGGAACCATGAGTCTGTGAACTCTGGGGTGAACGGTTAATGATAGTTTACATTCTTCTCTTTAAAGTTCTTCTCTTAGCTCTTATCCAAATCAAGTAGGTCAATTATTATACTAAGCTTTTGCAGAAAATCCGTAAGGTTCCCTTATACACTTACCTAGGACTTATATTCATTTCTTCACTAAATTACCCTAGACAACTGACAAAAAAAATACAAAAACAAAAAAACATGCCTTTAACTGTAAATTTATTCCTGATAGTTCTAGAATACAGCTTTTATAAATATACTGCAAATATACTTTTTTAAGCACTTCTCTTGTATTGATTGAAAGTGTACAATAGCATTTTTCGTTCATAGGTCTAATCTTAAATTTTTAGTAAATCTCAAAATGCAAAATACTATAATAACAACAATGATGTGAGTAACAAGCTTTCTCTTAAATAAACCTGACTGTGTTGAATTCACAGTGTTTTCATTGCTTTGCTTCAACATAGCCCTGATGTTAGTTTAAAACACATTTGTATAAGAAATATTGTCAAACAATGTTAGAAAATTTTTATTTTATTTTTTTTATTCAACTTTATTAACCGAGGGTAACCCAAAACAGCGGTTAGCTGACAATCATGGGGCCAAAATACTGCTACAGAGCATCATTAAAATTGTTGTAGGCCTATAAAATGGAAAAATAGCAAATGTTTCCCGGGCCTTCGGCCCCTGAACCCTGGCGAGAATCCTTAGCAGTCCCCAGCTTAGTTGCTCGCTTCCCTCGCAGCCTGACCACTTTAATTTCCATGGCTACTATCCACAGTGGGCCAAAATTGGTTCAAAATGTGCCAAAAGTCAATACTCATAAAAAAAACTGATTAGGTTATTGTTAAGAGTCTTTAAGGGGCTTTCAGACCCGCTGAATTCAATGTAACTATTTTAAAATATGTATGACGTCATCAAAATACTGTTTTTTGATTGGATGAGAAAAATATTCATTGTATACCTAGGCAGATTCATTTTACCTTGGTTATTGAAAACATATAAGGGGTTTTCTGACTTGCAGATTTCAATGCAAGCATCTTTAAATATGTATTTAATTAAAGTAATGTTTTTATTGGACGACGTAAATATTAATTTAATACCTGGACAGATTCATTTTCCATAGCACAGTATGGCACGAATAAGGGTTTCTAGACCGGAAAATTCGAATTCAAATTTTGTGTGATATTATTTAAATACATTTTTTCGGCGGCAAGGTTTTCTCCCTCTTCAAAACGATCAGGTAAACTTTCTCATTCTTAGTACAGTAAATATGCTTATGTGTGTATATACATAAAAAAAAATGAGTAGTTGCCTATGCATTCTTTTTTCTAATGAACCGATGAACGCCAAATTCTTTTTTCCATGAATCGTGGTCCTCCATCTAGAAGAAAATTTTGATTCCTAAAAATGAGCTTTCCCGACTTCTAATTTTCCCATAGTAACACAAAAAAAAATCTGCTCACGTGAGATCACGGGTCGTGGAAAGGTATTTAAATCGCTTCATAAATGCAGGGTAGCAGATACTAGCAGCTAAATTTGGCATTATCGTAAAGCTTAGGCCTTGCTAGAAATGTCAAAATCAAAACAAAAAAATGTAACCAGTATCTCTGTTTTGCATTTCTCCTCCGCTAAGTCGTTTGGCTCCAGTTGACAGCGCCACCAACGTTTCAGAAAGGCCAATGTAAACATTGCAAGGGGTATATTGCATTTGGATCCCGGCCTATGGGGAAAATCTACAGTATTTGAGTGCATATGCATGTGCTTTAAACGCATGTAAAACGAGTGTCTTTCGAATTTGTGAGATAACTGATGTGTTGTGAGTGAATTTAATTATCTTATCTTATTTAATTATTTTGTCTTGGTATCAAGGCCTACAAGATGTAATCGTATTGGTATCTTATCGTATCAGAATCGAGTTTCTTAGTTTTACGTTTACGTGTTTACATCTTGCAAAAAATAAGAGTGTCACTACAGACAGATAGTATTTTTGTATTTTCATACTGAAATAAATTGTATTTGAACACTAGGTCACTCTCACCCGATGCACTGAACAGCTGATCACTGAGGCTGACACAGGCTTGAAAACAGCGCATGTGCACAATACGTTCTGTAAGGCGATTATGAATAATTATTCATGAGATTTTAACAAACTATCCTACGTTACGCAAATTCGACTGCGACAGTGCCGAAAATAAGCATGGTATACGTAGCATCACTTGCTGATCTGTTTATAAGTTGGACAAACTAAACATCAGGTTGTCAACTTTGTGACTTGCAATTGCTTTTATTGTAACTATTAATCGAATTAGAACAAGGTGCAATGTTAATAGACCATGCATTATACATGTGTCCTTTCTTCTACACTTTTCTTTGTACATTTACTTGAATTAAAGATACTTTAGGAATCAAATATGTTTGTATTACAGTTAAAGGTAAATGGACATGCATTGTGTTAATTGTAAAAATGATCTTAACATAATTATTCGATGGCGTTTTAATTATCTCTTCGGATCTTAACGTAATGACAAGGGCCTTGGTAAAGATAGGATGGCGTACTTTTCCAAATATATGGGATTTAAACATTTTACCACCATCACACCTGCTCATCACAAGTTATTGGTGATAAAAAATCACTCTTCATCACAATAATGATATTAAAAAATGACTAGGCCCTATAACACCTCTGATAACCTATTAACAGAGGTATAAGGCCAAGTATTTTCCCATTACGAGATTCTGAATTCAAGGAAGCAATTAACATTCACAGTCACACTCAGTGGGCGTATTCTACTGGTTCATTTCGTTGATTAAGATTTTTCGTTGAGTGTTATTTTCATATGACTGGTTCGTAAAATAGACTTAAGTCATCCACGTGAACAAAACACACATGGCCGATTAGTGAGTTTAGAAACAACATTTGCGTTAATATTATTTAGATTAAATTTCAGAAAATAAAAAATTATAATATTTACCCACATGAAGTCAAAAAATAATTGTAGGCTAAGAGAATCCAAAAACTGGATGATTTTTTTTTAATTTTTTACAAAGAACCTACCGGTATACTGCCACTAGCTGAAGCAATTTGGACTCGTAGCGTGTATCGCGGTAACTATCAAGCCATTTTGTTTTGACGAGTATTTACAAGTTTCCTATTCGACTGGTCGTCTTCGTTAAGTAGGATGTTACCGCTGCGCAGGTGGGCGTGGTTTAACGAAGAACGGCCAGTCGTATACGGCCATTGTTAGGTAATTGATTTGTTCTAATAATTACGACATTAATAATTACGAAATCATTAGCGCGGTAAAATCCTACTTAACGAAGACGACCATGCAAGTAATTAATTTAGGCTAATAATTACGACATATTACGGCAATTACCAGGCCAATGTTATGTACGATAATTATGACATACCGGTAATGAATACTACTTATAATTATTGAAAATCCATAATGTCCAAACATGGATAAAACGATAGAATTTATTCTTTCTAGTGCCACATCGTACTATAGTGTCTAAGTTTGGGGTGAACAAGAACAGAATAGTGTCAGAGAAATAGTTACTGTATTACTAACTAACATACAAACATTTTACAAATACTGCTACTACATGCTTATATTGTAATATCTAAGGACATGTAGTTCTACTTAAACAATAACTGTACAAAATTTCATTGAAATTGGATTATCCAGTGAAAAGTTATGATGTTTTAAGTGATTTTGTAATACGACTCCTCAGTGCTGACCTTTGACCTCCAGGAAGGTCACGTCGATGAATTCTATAATTTTTGACCTATTATATGTAAATATGTGTAAATAAAATACATTGTAATATCGTAATAGTCTATTACGATATTACAATATTAAGCATAGTGCTTTTGCTTAATATTGTAATATCGTAATAGACTATTATACGAATTAGCATACTAGTATTTTTTTGAATAGAATTCGTGGAATAATAATAATAAAATAAATTATTATTTGCTGTTGTATTTTATGGTATAGTGCATTGGTGTGTGTTGTAATGTTTGTAAACACATTAGAGAGTTATACAGCACTTTACTGTCCAAAAAAGTATAAAAATCATTGTCACCTATGCAAACACGGGCAAACAATTGGTGCATTAGTGTAATAGAAACTGCTCAGTAAAAAGTTAAGTGAAGAAAAAAGATCATAAAATAAATATTTATTCATCTATATATCGAATCTCAATGTGAATTATCTTTGTAAATTTATCTCAGATACGAATCACACGTCAATATTAAATGACATTAAAATTCATGTTAATTTTGACGAAAAGGAATTGTATTAAAGTATTTACTTATGTAAGTTGCGGTATTGAAAACATATGCATTAATTACATTCGCTAACAATAACTATATATTCATATCATGGAAATCAATATCAGAATCATGTAAACGATTTCATTAATAGTTAAATCTAACATACATAACAATCAGTAGTGCATGGAATACTTCATTCGTGGTACATAACATCATCAGTTACAATGAAATTAATCAATATATCATAGTTAAATTTAAGATTAGGAAAAATCAGTATATCATGCACACTATGTCATTCATGGTACATAACATTATTAGAACCCGGGACCTACTGCTGCCTATGCAGACGCCTTAACCAAATGGACCATTGAGGCTTTCGTTCGAAGTTCGAATCCGGTTGGAGGCAATTCATCTCGCACTCTACCAGTGCCAATACAACACTAGCCTTTGACGCACACGTGTTTAAACAGAGACCTATGTGAAACACTCTTAAACGACCTGATCTTAAGAAGACGAGACCTCCGAAGAGATGCTTTATTTTAAGCAAAATAACGTTAAGGCGTCCACATAGACAGCAGAAGTCCCGGTTGGGGAAGTTTTTCCGAACTCACAGATTCCTCTTCCTTACTGTTTAAAATCTATTAAATATGTCTATCTATTATAACGCACTACCGCAAGACGATTTAGAGTTTATCTCTTCACGTGTTATATTCTTTATCATAAAGTAAGTTAAGTTACTAAAAAACTGCAAATACATTAATCGTTATTGCTAGGGCAAGGGGTTAATATATAATAGAATAGGCCTATCTGTTGTTGGAAAAGCAGCTATACTTTCGGAATTAAATTTGTATATTTATTTATTATTAGATATTATTTTTATCATCCTCATCAATCATCATCGTCATCATTAGCATCGTAATCCTATCTCATCATTATCATCATCATGACCATCATCATCATTATCATATTTACCGTCGTCTTCAAAATCATCATTATCCTCATCATAATCATCATCATCATCTTTATCATCATGACTGTTATTCTTGGTGATATAGGCCTATGATTTCCAAAGGTAGTTGGTTAAAAATAATATAATAAAAATTCGCTTTCCCTAAAGTCAACCAATCGTTTTATCTGTACAGTACTTTTATTAAAATAGCTATTTTTTTCATAAAACGAGTTTCACTTTTAATTTTGGTTTTTTTCATTATAGACTAAGAAGAAAGAGTATACATTGTGTTGAGCCAAACCCACACAGACATATACAAACAAAAAATAATTGATGAAACCAACGAAAAAAATATACTGACCGAATAAAGAAACAAACAAATAAACAAAAAAAAAAAAAGAAATAAACTAATGTAAACAAATGTAAACAAATGAATAAATTTAACTCCATTACAGTGTCACCCCTTTGCGAATCATTAGGAAAAAATCAGCAATAATTATTATAATGTTTTTGTTTATAGAGGGTGGTGTTGTCATTTTAAAATTTCGTTACAAACACATTATTATAGGATTTGTATTACATAAGAATATTTGATTGTTTAAATAATACAGTATACAATTAAATTTGATGATGGATTATTAGGCCTAAGTACTGGTATTAGTTAACCATTTAAGCTAACTACAGTATGTTAAGGATTCAACCACTCTATTCATAGGCCTAACTTTCTTTTAATTGCAAATCAATGTTCAGTATAACTAGGCCTATTAACAAAGACAGGACTATTAACAAATAATTAACTAAATGACAAGAGTAACTAAATTACTATACAAAAAGCAGATCCGAACACTTCATGTAGTTACGGTCAGATAACACATATACTATAATATCGATAGTAAAGAAGTTATTTTTATGGCCAATGGAAAATTGGTGCATGGACTGTTCCCCCTCCCCGTTGAGCTGGTCTCAACCACCTTCGTACGACCGACTTCACAACGAGGTCGTCGGACCAAAAATGTTGATTTGCCTATTAAAAATGTTATTTTGATTGCCAATCCTTAATATTGTGGTCTAAAAGCACAATTTTTGGCCATAAAACTCTCCCCATAAACCTTACCAGGATTTTTCCGGGATCCTGATCGACACTCTAGTCGGCCCATTGGCAGTGGCGTCGAGAGCCAGTAAGGGCCCCGGGGAAACACCTCACATGCCCCCCCCCCCATATCACTCGGGACCCGACCCCCACTCGGCCGCTCCCCAAATTAAGTCTCCTCCTAAGACCCTATTTGTCCAAACCCACATACATGAATATGATTCCATGTGATTATTTTTTTGCAAAGACGCCCATAAAACCATAATGTAGAGTTTGTTCTCACAACATACGTTTTCATCCTGGCTTGGGCTCGGGCCCTATGGAGATTTTGTTCTTACCCCAAAAATTTTTCAACTTGGTCCGGGCCCCCAGTAGACCCGGGCCCCGGGGCAGCGACCCTGCTGACCCCCCTCTCGACGCCACTGCCCATTGGTTGACAGATCGGAAGGAAATTAGTATGGAGAGAATATCGGACAGAGGTGGAACAAGTACTGCGATACGGAAGAAATTGAATGACGCAGGATAACATTTATAGAGATGGTTGGATTTTTTTTTCCCCTGGAAAACTCGTGATTTTTTTTTTGTTTGTGTCCATCCTACACTTACCGGGTACAGGTTGGGACAAAAGTGTTCTTTACAACCGCAAACCCGTTAGAAGGCTTAGGAAATGGAGTTGTTTCTTCTTTTCAATAGAAATATTGGCTGGTATTGAAATGTAAGCATCTTAATCACCAAGCTTTATCTCCATTCAATTAAAAACAAAATGTGCTTGAATAATCAGAAAGAGGTATGGGGTGCTTAAGGGACCAAGGATCCCTTAAAAACAGAGTGGAGGACTCGAAGCTCCACGCACTACTGTCCCGCTACTAAACGTGTTTTGTACATACAGTGTAGCTTGATATGATTAGAATCTGGATGTATTAACACTAAAATGTGCTTAGATATTTTATATGATATTTTACCTAAGCATATTTATTGCTACACCTAAAAATGTGGGACGAATGGGTGGAGCTTTGTGTTTAAATCTCCACACTTTTTAACAGTGTAAAGAGATTTCTATTTTATAGCGGTTAGCGGCGTTCCATAGGTATTGGCCTCAAATACAGTTCCCCGGAGAAAGAATACAAAATAATATAAAAATGTAATACTAATACAATTACTGATAATTATATAATTTTAAGATAAATATAAAACTGAAAACATGCTATCATAAATAGTAAATATTCTATTGCATAGACACTTGGAATGACAGGACTTTAAATCGTCTGCAAAAATCAGTGAAACTGAATTGTTTTGATCTATGTTCTCTTTGAAAGTTCAAAAGAAATCTATCTGAATTGTAAAATTTTTGTGGATGATTTCAACTTTCTTATTTCTAAAAACAAGAAATAGCAACAACAAAACGGACTTACTGGGTGACATTTCGACTGCCTTAGTCAGGCAATGGACTGCTACGATGCCTGTATAGTTTCGGTCGACGTGAGGGAAAAATAGAAAAAGTTGAAATCAACAACAAACAAAGTGTTTTGGTTGTTTAAGCTTATTTTTCTTAAAAGGAAAAACTATAATAAAAACTATGATAAATATGATATGATATGATGTGATATGATATGATGATATGTCTATTAAAAAGACTATGTCGAGTAAGTAAAAACGGTGACTTGATGAGTTGACAGGACCTGAAGTAGCCCTATCTACTCGAGCCAACATGCAATAAGCCAATTTGTAGTTTGAACTGCGCATTCTCGTATCAAGGCCAATCGAAATAAACAAACATCACACAACATATGTTATGTCAATTGACCTTGGATATGAGCAGTTCAAACTATTCTTATTTAACTATTCTTGAATACTTTCAGGTTTTGTAATTGATTCTCGTTTTTACGTCTTGAATTTAAACTGAACTATCATGAAGATCGTTTGACTGTGCCTCTGATATTAGGTTTGCCTGGGACTGGGATATCGTGCTTGACGTCTGTGTTAACGCCCTTATTGAGGCTGAACTTGGAATGGTTCTTTTATAGGCCACCAAATACAACAGTGTCAATACCATTGCTGCCTCGACTGATCTAGAATGATAAGAATAATAACGAAAATAAGAATATTAATAATTAAATATTATAATAGTAAGAAATAATATCAACAACATTAGCAGCAGAATCACAGTAAATCCACAGTGGTGGCACCAGCGAAGAGTTGGGGTTGAAGGGCACAGGACCCCACCCCAGTCCGGAAACTCTGGACCCCCGTCAGAGATAAAATCCGACTTCTTTAATTATTTCTTCGGGAACATTGCTTTAAATAAGCCAATTTACAGTCAGACAGTGCCATTTCAGAGCATCTGGAGGTGCTTTATTCCTAAAATTGACCCGGAACACCGTGGGATTGTGGTGAATTTGGAACCCTGTCAGGAAACTTGGACTCTTTTTATAAACCTTACACCCCTGTCAAGGACCTTGGATAACTTGACGGAGAAATTCTGGCAGCATTACTGATCAGCAGACTGAGAGCTGACTTACTTGCGCTATATAAGAATGAACTACTACTACTCTATTATTATTATTATTATTATTATTATTATTATTATTGTATTATTATTATTATTATTGTTATTATTATTATTATTATTTAGGCAAATGTGGTAGTTTACTAAATGATGACTACTAACAAAAAAATAATAAAAACAAGCTATAACAATTAGTGTACACCATTCAAATATAATCAGATTTCTGTTCGTCATTAATGAAAACATTAGTTCGTACAGTGCCCCTGTTGTATTTGAGTAACATTGCTTACGTATTTACGCAAAAAATCTGCGATACAAGCACTTGTTTGTGAAAAAAACTCTCGTACTGTTGAAATACTCACCTTGCCATAGTTTCGTACGTGAACCAAATCGTGAAAAGTCGCCCTTCATCTGATATCTCAAAAGCAGGATTAGCAAGAAAAAGCATTGCGAAAGTTGTAATAATTGCAAAAACAACATGAAGAGATATCGATGCTCTGGACACGTAGATGAGTTTTTTAATTTTGGGATTTGTATCTGAGATGTCCATTAGTAACCAGCCAGGACAAGTATATGCCCACTTGAAGCCCGAAGATCGTTCAATTGATCGAGAATTACGCGATGCTTCTAGAACATCGCGTGTCTCAAGATCAGTGACGATAATATTACGGAGTATGTATATGAAGCACCCAATAACAATTAAACTCCACGTTAAAGTTAAAAAGTGACAGACTGTAAGCATTATGCAAGTATCTGTGAATACCACCAGCATGCTAACGACGCTAACCACGCCAAAGTGTATACCAATCGCTAAGAAAATCCAGGGATACGCAAACAGTCGCCGGCTTATGCGCCTCGGCTTATAGCACTGTACGAGAAACCAAATGAGCAACGCGAATGACGAAGTTACAAAGGGATATGGCAAGTCCGCTAACAACCGATCAAACAATGGATGCAGCCTATGATTAATTCCATATCTATCAACAACTATGTACAGGAATCGCCAAATACAGAATGCTGATATGGTAACAAATAACGCTGTAACTAACGGCGTGACTGTCTGTCTCACCTGAGGAGATAAAAGCATAGCATTATTTGATCATAGGCCTAGTGTTCATTTTAAGAAGAAACTATATTTAAAATGCAATGTGCATTCTTACTTTTAATCGAATCAAGCAGACAAGTGAAATGATAGCAAGGAGGGCGAAGACAATACTGTATATGATAATATGTACCAACACCGCTATCTTCTCATTTTCATAATCGTGGTACACTGTCGCACCGCAGCTTGTCTTGTTAGACGTCATCTGAAATCAACGAAAACACAAATATGCAACAGAATGTGCGTACTTAATTCGATCACTTTTATATGATAATAATAGATATGTTTTATATTTTGCACATTGAATTACCTTGAACAATATCACAGGAAAACTAATAAGCTCATATATGTGTCCCTTTTGTAATATTACGCACATGTTCGTATATGGATGACAGTTAAAAGTTTCCAGTGGTAAATATTGTTATAGTAGCAGAATGGGGTCTCAGTGGGATATAGCCTTAGGCAAACTTAGCAGCAGAAGCACTTCTCTAACCCAGACTTCAAACAGTTTATCATGAAGGGCAAAAACATATTTGTGTGGAAGGCAGTTATTGATTTCTATGTCTTCTGTCAGTGGCGCAAAAAGGCCGGGCCTTACGGGCAAGTGCCCAGGAGCCCGAGGCCGACAGGGGCCCTGGATATTAGGTAAAAGAAATGAAACAATGAAGTAAATACAAATAGAAATTATTAAACGTATACAGTATCATTCATGTGTTTTTCCCACAAGACTTGTAAATAAAGCTGATCATTTATCGATGAAAGCTCTAATTAATCGCTTCTTATTCTTTTTCATGAATATTTTCATGACCGTATACTACTCTGGGTTTTGTTTACAATCTTTCAAATAGTATTCTTTGCGTCATTACCGGTAATTGAAGCCAAACACTTTAAATTTAATTCGCTGTGTGTATGTACAGAAGCCTTAGCCATTAACCGGGTCACTATGGCTTCGTTGGGAACTCAACTCCGAATAAAGTAACTGATCTTTCACACCTTTTTTCGCATGCACCACCGCAAATAACAGATATCATTATGACACGCCCTTATCTTAAGCAATTGAACTTGACGGGATCGCCAAAATAGCACGCTTTAAATATCATTTATTGGTAAAATAAAGATAATTTAAACTAAACCGTATATTTTATTAATTTCTTTCATTGATTACAGAAAAAACAAAAACAAAACAAGAGTACATCATTGTAAATTCAAAAAGAGAACAACAGTTAAAAAAAAATAAGATTGTGGTGACGGGCAGATAAAAATTAAATTATAAAATATTAATTTCCTTTAATAATGAAGTGAAAAAAATATATTTTTTTCTTTTTCTGTTATACCTTTCTCTACTGATATTTTTGATCTTAAAAACATTTTAAGTCTCTGAGAATCAGGTTTTTTCTTTAACAACCTTTTTGCATAAATAAATTGTTTTACAAGTAACAAAATATAGTTGAAAGCTTCGCTATTTGGTTTACTTATTCCTAACAGTATAATTTGTTTATTTAGTTTGGTAGTCGATACAAACCTATCAATATGCTTACGTAAGTCCATATCTCTTTTACACATTGACATTTATAAAGAGATGTTCTATAGTTTCTACTGATTTTTTACAAAAAGTACATTGATGCTAATGACGACGATGATGATTGATGAGGATGATAAAAATAATATCTAAAATTTGCAAAGATAATTCACATTGAGATTCGATTTATAGATGAATAAATATTTATTTTTTGATATTTTTTCTTCACTTGACTTTTTACTGAGCAGTTTCTACAAATGCACCAATTGTTTGCCCGTGTTTGCATAGGTGACAATTATTTTTATACTTTTGTGAACTGTAGAGTACGGTACTGTACAACTCTCTAATGTGTTTACAAACATTACGACACACACCAGTGCACTATACCATAAATACAACAGCAAATAGTAATTTATTTTATTATTATTATTCCACGAATTCTATTCAGAAAATACTAGTAAGGTGATCAGTATAATAGTCTATTACGATATTACAATATTAAGCAAAAGCACTATGAGACCATTGAGAGATTGTTATTAACACAAATTGTTCATGTATATATATTACACTTCCTCATGTGAATGAACTTACCAGTTATCAATAGTGTGTTTGAACACATTTCTGTTCTATACTTTTACACTGATTGCATTTTGTTAATATTAACAACAAGTCACACGATCACTGTTGGGGAACGCGTGTGTTCTCCAATCCATGGATTATGTCATATCTAATCTTGCGAAGTCCACGTTGAAAATCATTGCATGCCATGCAGTAGACAAATGGATTCAATGTGAGATTTAACTCCAGAAACAAAACTAGAATTTCACTTTCAAGAATGAGGATTTGAAAATAAATTAGATGGTTACATTGCACACTCTTTGTTTCTTGTTTTATTTAAAATGTTTTGCTTTTGGAAGCTGATTTTGACATTAGAAAACATAGCCTACATGAAGTCATATTATAGTGTAGCTCGATGCCTATCAAATAAGTAATAAAAATTCGCCATAATTAGTCAAATATCCGTGGCTTCCAGGGGGCCCTAGGCGGCCCCCTTTCTCCCAGCCAAGTGAGATTCGCTCTACTCCCCTCCCCCCTCCGTCGGGGCTTTTAGCCACTCCGTCGGGCAGGTCCTGGCGCCATCACTGAATACGCATTAGACCTACGTTGTTGACCTTCTGGTCCTCTTAATTAGTTTCTGTATAACAATAAAGTTTTGTTGCAGCGCAATTGAAATTGAATTTTCTTGTTATGAAACATGTCGGTCGGGACAGGCCAAAAATATCTGTAGGCCTACACGGCCGTGGAAACGCGTAACCGTAAAACTTTGGCTTATTCCATTATATAAATACAACTTTTATTATTATAATTAGTACAATACAATGGTACTTAGATCGATTACCGTATATTACGCCATATTACGTCAGGTTCCAATTGGCAGACTTTCTGTCAGGCGATCGTAAATTCTACCAAATTTCGCCTAATCTTACTTTCGGGTCACACAGAAAATATCTGAGGTTATCAATGTGCTAACGTATTTCCCCAAAAAATATAATAATTAATTAAACTTTATAAAGTTGATGTCCGAGGAGCTGCCGAGAAATTAAAACAACAACCGGGCTCATAGTTAATGACAACTTCCTGATAAATGTAAGCTCATTGTACTGTTTTAATCAGTTTCGACGCCTGTTTAGCAGCAGAATGCCCTGGTTCAGCGTTCGGTTTTAACGTTTACAGCTGATTTACATTGATTTGGAATAATTTACGTCAGAATATCGAAAATATTTCATGCAGGAAACGTTCTATAGATACTATCAAATAGTCAAATAATGATAGAAACAGTTCTCGAATAAAGAAACAATGATTATATATATATGATTGTATATTATATATATATATATTATATTGATTATATATATATAAATAAATAAATATATATATATATATATATATAATATTGAAGGAAGTTAGCCGTTAACACTGTATATACAAAATATTTATATTGTCATATTGCAATGTTGCTCGACGATATGGCACCCATTCAGGAAGGGGAACAAAATCTAATCTAACAGGTACAACCAAAGAGATTTTGCTTACCTATCTTAAAATGGACGATTCCATTGTCCTTTTCTGCGAGTACCGTGCGCATCCATTTCTGCGACTACATTGTTCGTTTCCGCGAGTAGAATGTTTGTTTCTGCGAGTAGATTGTTCGTTTCTGCGAGTATGCTGTTCGTTTCTTTGAGTAGGTTGTTTGTTTCTGTGAGTAAGTTGTTCGTTTCTGCGAGTAGGCTGTTCGTTTGTAACAGTATTTTTGGCGGCGATTGCCTTCCATACTCACACATAGAGATAAACTTTAAATCGAGTCTTGTGGTACGAGCGTCTCGTCTGTGGTCTAAGCGGTATGACGCTCGCCGAAATAGCGAAAAATTGCGGGTTCGATTCTCTCCAGAGACCTCTTTTTCATACAAACAGGACTGTATTAATATCTATTTGATGTAACGGTACATTATCTGCAGTGTTCCCAGAGTGCTAGGCAGCAAAATCCTGATTTGAATATTATTTCCTATGATTTACCAGCTGCTACCTATAAATAAGCCAATACCGGTACGTAGCTTAAAAATAAGTCCGCTTCACGATGTGTGAGCCCTCAAGCTGTATGAATGGAGAGAGAGACAGTGTTCTTATAAATCCGTAATAATATTGTACGGACCTCTGTGTTGTATGACGCTCTCCGTGATAGCGAGAGATTGTGGGTTCGATTCAAACCAGATAGACCTCTTTTTCCATACAACTAATAAGGAACTTTCGTTGATGAACTATGTTTGATACGAATTAAAACATCATGTTCCTATATATTATTTGAATACTGTATTAGTATTGATTTGATGTATATACTGTATAAATTATCTGCTGTGTTCCTAAAGGTAACCAGCAAAAACTTGATTTGAATGTTATTTCCTATGATTTACCAGCTGCTACCTATAAGCAAAGAGTATAAATAGAACAAGAGAGCCAACAACGCTCATTGGGAGCGTAAAAAAACGATACGCTCTACGCAGCTAGTGTAGGACGCCAACTAACGCTTGTATATGTTTTATTACCCAGTACTGCACCGCGCGCTGTAGGTTTGTCTGTTTATCTGTTCTCCACAAGATACTGTGCTTTTGTTTTCTGCTTACTGAGTTTATAGCGGGCGTACTTCTACCGCGCTGCGCAGCGCTGCACTGGGTAATAAAAAGAATATACAACCGTTAGTTGGCGTCCTACACAGGCATGACGTTTTTACGAACGGGACTTTGCTCTCTTGTTCTATTTATACTCTTTGCTATAAGCCAATACAGGTACGCACCTTAAAAATGAGTTCGCTCCACGATGTGTGATCCATCAAGATGAAGGGAGAGAAACTACACTTTTTTTTTTTTAAATAATAACTAGTAAAAATTTTCTCAGGCTCAGTGTTCTTATTTTTTGGCCATTTCAGGCTCAAGATGTTTTTATTTTGTTCTTATGTTACACACTTTTCAAACATAACAAATTATTATTGTACAGCAGTCACTGTATTAGAATGTAGGTAAAAAGTGGTCCCGGAAAAAGCGGTCCTTGAAAAAAAGGCCCCTGAAAAAATAGACAGAGAAAAAATGCCCCGGTAAAAATGGCCCCACCTACTGTACTGCATTATAGAGGGTATTACATACCTACTGCACGCAAGGTAGATATAATGTTTTGGTTTTTTAAAATTTTTTTAAATATAAAAATCTCTTTAGACATTTTACCTCAGCCTCAATTTGTTATATTGTTCTTAATTTTTAAGCAGTTTCAGCCTCAGTGTTCTTATAAAATGTGTTCTAATAAAAAAAAAAAAAAGTGGTCTGCAATCCGTAATAATCGTACGGGCCTCTGTGGTGTAAATGGCATGACGCTCGCGTCATACCAGTGTTTAAGTTTTGTAGATTGAATTTGGTTTAATATTGCTTCGCCTGTTTTATATGCATTTTATTTACCAGTTCTTGACTTTTGATGTTTTTATTTACAATATACCAACAGTACCACGCATTTGGCGTGAGACTCAGGCAATTGGGATTTGTCTCACCCTCTCTGGCACGCTAGGACTAAAGTCTCACGCGTAAATGTCATTCAATTCAATTCTTTTATTTCAGACAATTGATACCCATATAATACAAAAAAAAAACAAAAAACAAAAACAAGACAAGAGAAAACGATTAATCAACTGACTGAACTGCGCACACGAAAATTGCCTATAGGCCTATTATAAAATACATGTGTACTATTTTTACACATAAAATCTAATGTGGACCCACATTTAAAAAAATGACTCAGCGTATATAAGCTAATAATGTGGACCCATCTTTTAAAATGTGAACATGTGTGGACCAATTGATACCAATTCAGACAATTGATACCCATATAATACAAAAAAAAAAAAAAAAAAAAAAAAAAAAAAAAAAAAAAAAAAAAAAAAAAAAAAAAAAACAAGACAAGAGAAAAAGATCAATTAACTGACTGAACTGCGCACACACGACCCTATGGGCCTATTATAAAATACATGTATACTATTTTTACACATAAAATCCAATGTGGACCCACATTAAAAAAGTGAACCCAATTTATGTGTGGACCATTTGAAAAATTGGGACTTATTGTAGACATAAAATCTAAAGTGGACCCACCATATGCTTACTATTTTTTCTTCAAGTTAAAAAAAAAATTAAAGAAAAATTAAGCGGGACTCCAGTTCCAGTAGCTGACATTGAGTACCAAGTATCACGCATTTGGCGTGAGACTCATGACATTTGGGATCTGTCTCACCCTCTCGCGCTTAAGAACTAACATCGAACGCATAAAAATGTAATGCCTATATTTATACTATTTGTGGCCTTTGCAACCCTGTTAATAAAAGTTCTATCACCATAACCAACTAGCTGCACTCACTGTAGATACTGTCTCTTATACACATCTAGATGTGTATAAGAGACAGACCCAGTACTGCACCGCGCGCTGTAGGTTTGTCTGTTTATCTGTTCTCCACAAGATACTGTGCTTTTGTTTTCTGCTTACTGAGTTTATAGCGGGCGTACTTCTACCGCGCTGCGCAGCGCTGCACTGGGTAATAAAAAGAACATACAACCGTTAGT
>NW_022715822.1:577691-653346 GCF_011630105.1 Anneissia japonica
ACCTTCGCCCACTTCGCCCAGGCGAAGGTCAGGGTGAGAAATCAAAATAAAATGTTGACCATTTTTTCCAACAATCATACTTACTTTCCATGACACTTATTTTAACAATACCATTAGGAAAATGATTAAACCCACGCTATCCTATACCTTACACATTTACACTGATACCAGAGAGAGGCACATTCCCAATATCTTATGGTCTTCCACTTCTAGTGCATGGTATATGCATAGCAAACGTTATGTAACCACTAATAATACTCAGGTCCAGTCTTGGCGTAGGTATGGGTAGTGCAGTATTGGGGGCTCGTTTAATAGGTCTAATCTGGTCTAATGATCTAAAAATATAACTTAAAAAAATCCTATTTAAACTTTAAAAGGACCCTTCAATAATATTAGGTTTTAGAGGCTATAATATTGATTATATTCATTACAATTTACCTATTACCAATTTCCCACATGCTGCAAGTAAAAAAACCGCCAACAAAACAAGCTCTTATATACGATGCACTAATGTACTTTTTGAAATCACATTTCTAAAGCAATAAAATATCGTCACGCACATTTGTGTTTGTGGTATTTTGAAGTTGGTTCAACTATTATTGTGTACGTTTTTAAACACTTCAGGTCATCATAACTTCACGAATACATTTTATATTCACTTCACTGCAAGTAGGTTGATGAATGTTGTATTATTGAATGGTAATTGTTATTATCGTGATGGAATAGACAATACCTGGATTTGCGTCAGGAGAATCTATATGTATTTTGCCCAACCTGTCGTGAATATGTATTGAATAGGCCTACTCAGTGCGTGATGCACTAATATACTTTTTGAAATCACATTTCTAAAGCAATGAAATATCGTCACGCACATTTGTGTTTCTGGTATTTTAAAGTTGGTTCAACTATTATTGTGTACGTTTTTAAACAATTCAGATCATCATAATTCACGAATACATTTTAGATTCACTTCACTGCAAGTAGGTTGATGAATGTTGTATTATTGAATGGTAATTGTTATTATCGTGATGGAATAGACAATACCTGGATTTCCGTCAGGAGAATCAATTAGGGGGCCTATATGTATTTTGCCCAACCTGTGTGAATATGTATTGAATAGGCCTACTCAGTGCATGATGCACTAATATACTTTTTGAAATCACATTTCTGAAGCAATAAAATATCGTCACGCACATTTGTATCTGTGGTATTTGAAAGTTGGTTCAACTATTATTGTGTACGATTTTAAACACTTCAGATCATCATAACTTCATAAATACATTTTAGATTCACTTCACTGCAAGTAGGTCGAGATGACTGTTCTATTATTAAATGGTAATTGTTATTATCGTGATGGAATAAACAATACCTGGATTTACGTCAGGAGAATAAATTAGGGGGGCCTATATGTGTAATTTTGCCCAACTTGTCGTGAAAATGTACTGAATAATCAGTGCGTGTGAAAGTTGTTCTCCAGTGGGACTTCGAGCACAAGTAGCGGCGAGTACTACGGTATTTTTACAAGTGTTTTCAGACGCACTAAGTAGGCCTATTCAGTAGGCCTACATTTCACGACCGGTTGGACAAAATTCCACCTATACATGTTCTATTGATGTTATCAATATTATAATATATCATAGATTCATGAAATGCCTAATAGGCCCTAAGCGATAACATATAGGCCTATATAACTTGACCATAGTTTGTTCTCAATATTCTTGAATCTTTTAAACAAAATACTTTTTTAGATATTTCTGAAATGCTGTATCTGTTTTAAAATATCTCAGAATGTATGAGCATTAAGAGTTTCGCCTGAGTAGACCCCACTAAAGGCTCAGTGTCTCTAGGTCCGATCAGGTGCATTTTTACCAATTTTACCTAGGGCCCGGCAGTTATCTATGCCATACCAACCGTCACGCATCGTGCGGGACAGTCCCACGTTAAGTTTCAAAGTGATTTTGGATGAAACACGCATTTTGTAGAAGCACATGCTAGATCATAAATGTGTCACGAATTTAGCACTTGCGTGATAACGAATTATCACAAATTCAGGGGAAAACATATTTAAAATTAGAAGAAATTGGTTTTATCAAAAATATAAAAACGGTCATACAGTAACTTGAGTCATTAGAGAGCTTTCATTATCTCGTTGGAGAATCAATTCACAGACAAAGTTTCTCCTTTCTGACCAAAACAACCCAGCCAATCACGCACTTGTAGAATCTGTCGCGAGCAGTCTTGCGAATTTATTGTTACAGCCAACCGTTAATTATGTGACTGGAACCCGAACTTCCACAGGGGTTACATAATAAGCAGTATACCTTATATACTCGCGTATGTCCTACAAGGTGACCCGTGGGACGACCCCGAGTTTAGGAGATTTTTGGTTGATATTTGTATGTATGACTAATTCCCAATTTTGTGTGGGCCTGATACTGCATCTAACTGGATAAATGGAGCCAAATGCAAGGGTAATCTTCCAAATAATAACATTTTATGAGTTTTTAAATCTTTACCATCAAAATCGTATTTTTTCGTATTTAAAATTGCTTTCATTCATACAACATTTAGTTGCTTCACTACAGTAGTAAGTTCGCGTGTTACGGACGATCCGCACATAAGACGAACATGATTATACAAATCTAAAATATGAATGTCGTGCGTATAAGACGACCCCCTTTTTTTCGATCGTAATTTGCTATTTTAAGCCACGTCCTATTATACGCGAGTATATACGATTTGTTTTAAAACCCTAGGTAACCTGAGCGTTAGTCATACAGTGGCGGATTCAAGGGGGAAATTTTCCATGGAGAGGACCCCACCCCCTTTCATTTTAGGTGTTTTTGGAAACGTTTTGAACCCCCTTTTTCAAATCCTGGATCCGCCCAAACTGTGAACTTGGAAGCTGCAAATGCAGAAAGAATGGATTAAGATGTACCGAGTTGTGTGGTTGCCAGGGAAAATGTTAGACAAGACCTTACAAGTAGTCTTTGCTAATCTATGTAAACATTGAACATATGTTTATGTTTATTTGCTTAGAAATAACATGTGAAACTATGAGAATGTGTATATGTAATAGAGATACAGCATAATTATGTTATTTTCGTAGTCATTAATAGAGTTCACAGATGGTTGATCAATTGGTGCACACTTTATTCCATTAACGCAAATTACAATGACTTTGTCTCCCAAATCAAAAATCATAAGTGAGGTTGTATCCAAAATGTTTCTTGTGACCAATAATTACACCATATATACTGCATGTAGTAAAGGTGTTATAAAAGAATAAGCCTTGAAACCATGTATTTGGTGGCCATCTTTGAATTCAAAAGAGCCAACATTTATTCAGTCAGTATTTGTAATTGCATATATTTGTTTAATAAACCCGATAACATTAACCGTAATTGAGGCTCCACAAGTTCAGATATGCGTTGTAATGCAATTTAATGGCAGCCATCTTGGAATTCAAAATGGCCACCATGCAATCGAAATGTAAGTTATACCAATGTTTGTTGACCCAATAATATATACTTTGCCCCCAAAATCAGAACACTTTAGGTGCCTTTCAGCTGAGATATACCTAAAAAGGGAAAATTTGGGGTCCACCATTTTGAAATCCAAAATAGCCGCTTTCCCCTGACCAAATTTTGGGCAACCCTTCAATTCCATGTTGTTGATACCCCAATGAATAACTGTGCCAAGTTTTGAATGTTATCACAATTTGAAGGATTGGTTCGCTTAACAGGCCTACAATAGGTGTAGACAATAATTTTGTGCTTCTGGACCAAGTGGTTGAGGAGTTATGACCATCATATTATATTGGATAAAGGTCAGTAACCTTTGACCTGGAATATTTATCTAGCGCAGCTACTAGAAGGTGGCAAAATTACTTAATTGATCTCAAAAACCTAGGTGTAGCCACTATTTTTGTGCATCTAGACAAACTGGTCGAGTTATGACGATCATAGTTGTATAAAGGTCACTGACCTTTGACCATAAATATTTAGTCAACGCATCTACTAGAAGGCGGTTAAATGTTTCCATAAATGTTGAAAGTGTAGACACAATTTTCGTGCTTTGAGACCAAGTAGTTGAGGATTTATGACCCGGAACTTGCTATATAAAGGCTATACTGACCTTTGACACTGAATATTTGGTCAACGCAGCTACTCTAAGGCGTCAAAAATTTCTCATAATTGAGGAGTTATGACCATCAATGTTGTATAAAGGTAATTGACCTTTGACCCTGAATATATTTGGTCAACGCAGCTACTAGAAGGTGGCAAAGAAATTTAAATAAATTTTGATCCCAAAAACCTAGGTGTAGCCACTATTTTTGTGCATCTAGGTAAACTGGTTGAGGAGTTATGACGATCATGTTGTATAAAGGTCACTGACCTTTGACCCTAAATTTTTAGTCAACACCGCTACTAGAAGGCGGTAAAAATGTTTCCATAAATGTTGACCCCAACAATCTAAGTGTAGACACAATTTTCGTGCTTTGAGACGAAGTAATTAAGGATTTATGACCCGAAACATGCTATATAAAAGCTATTCTGACCTTTGACCCTGAATATTTGGTCAACGATGCTACTATATGGCGTAAAAAATTTCCCATAATTGTTGTCCCGAAAATTCTCGGTGTAGACACTATTTTTGAGCTTTTAGAGCAAGTAGTTGAAGAGTTACGACCTGGAACATGCTGCATACAGGTAATTGACCTTTGACCCTGAATATTTTGTAAACGCAACTATAAAAAGGTGGCAAAAATGTGTTCATGACTTTTCAAATATAGGCCTACAAGAATATGCAAACAGTCCTTTTATTAGAGTTTGTTTAAGGTTAAATAGGATTTTTGTCACATTTAGCCTGTACTAGAGTAGATTGTTCGTTTCTTGCGAGTATGCTGTTCGTTTCTATGAGTAGGTTGTTTGTTTCTGCAAGTTGTTCGTTTCTGCGAGTAGGTTGTTCGTTTGTAACAGTATTTTTGGCGGCGATTGTCTTCCATACTCACACATAGAGATAAACTTTAAATCGAGTCTTGTGGTACGAGCGTCTCGTCTGTGGTCTAAACGGTATGACGCTCGCCGAAATAGCAAAAAATTGCGGGTTCGATTCTCTCCAGAGACCTCTTTTTCATACAAACAGGACTGTATTAATATCTATTTGATGTAACAGTACATTATCTGCAGTGTTCCCAGAGTGCTACGCAGCAAAATCCTGATTTGAATATTATTTCCTATGATTTACCAGCTGCTACCTCTAAGCCAATACCGGTACGTAGCTTAAAAATAAGTCCATCAAGATGAAGGGAGAGAAACTACACTTTTTTTTTTATAAGAACTAGTAAAATTTTGCTCAGGCTCAGTGTTCTTATTTTTTGGCCATTTCAGGCTCAAAATGTTCTTATTTTGTTCTTATTTTACACACTTTTCCAAAATAACAAATTATTATTGTACAGCAGTCACTGTATGTAGGTAAAAAGTGGTCCCGGAAAAAGTGGTCCTTGAAAAAAAGGCCCCTGAAAAAATGGCCAGAGAAAAAATGCCACGGTAAAAATGGGTAGATATGTGTTTTGGTTTTTTAAAATTTTTTTAAATATAAAAATCTCTTTAGACATTTTACCTCAGCCTCAATTTGTTCTTATATTGTTCTTAATTTTTAAGCAGTTTCAGCCTCAGTGTTCTATAAAATGTGTTCTAATAAAAAAAAAAAAGTGGTCTGCAATCCGTAATAATCGTACGGGCCTCTGTGGTGTAAATGGCATGACGCTCGCGTCATACCAGTGTTTAAGTTTTGTAGATTGAATTTGGTTTTTTATAGCTTCGCCTGTTTTATATGCATTTTATTTACCAGTTCTTGAATTTTGATGTTTTTATTTACAATATACCAACAGTACCACGAATTTGGCGTGAGACTCACGCAATTGGGATTTGTCTCACCCTCACGCTAGGACTAAAGTCTCACGCTTAAATGTCATTCAATTCAATTCTTTTATTTCAGACAATTGATACCCATATAATACAAAAAAAAAACAAGACAAGAGAAAACGATTAATCAACTGACTGAACTGCGCACACGAAAATTGCCTATAGGCATATTATAAAATACATGTGTACTGTTTTTACACATAAAATGTGGACCCACATTAAAAAAAATGACTCAGCTTATATAAGCTAATAATGTGGACCCATCTTTTAAAATGTGAACATGTGTGGACCAATTGATACCAATTCAGACAATTGATACCCATATAATACAAAAAAAAAAAAAAAAAAAAAAAGAGAAAAGACAAAGAGAAAAAGATCAATCAACTGACTGAACTGCGCACACGACAATTGCCTATAGGATTATAAAATACATGTATACTATTTTTACACATAAAATCTATTGTGGACCCACATTAAAAAAGTGAACCCAATTTATGTGTGGACCATTTGAAAAATTGGGACTTATTGTAGACATAAAATCTAAAGTGGACCCACCATATGCTTACTATTTTTTCTTCAAGTTAAAAAAAAAATTAAAGAAAAATTAAGCGGGACTCCAGTTCCAGTAGCTGACATTGAGTACCAAGTATCACGCATTTGGCGTGAGACATTTGGGATCTGTCTCACCATCTCACGCTTAAGAACCAAAATCGCACGCATAAAAATGTAACGCCTATATTTATACTATTTGCGGCCTTTGCAACCCTGTTAATAAAACTTCTATCACCATAACCAACTAGCTGCACTCACTGTAGATATGTCGTTTATTTGTCGGATATAAGAGGGACCAGTGGCGTATACTAGGTCCGGTGACCCTTTTCCGTTCCCAGTTGCCGATTCCTGGGTTTTAGATGTGTTTTAAAATCATGTTTGCCATTTAATATATTATAAACGACGAAAAAATGATGACATCAGTAGCGGATCTAGTGAGAATTTGAAATAGAGGGCCAGGCAAGGACTTTCACAGATGGAGGGTCTGTACCATCTCAGCCCCCACCATGGTTGGGGCTGAGGTACGTAAGAAAATATATGATATGGCCGGAAATGGCTCACAGACTTGATTTGAATATCATTCTCTTTTTATCTCTACTGTTTTCCAGGGGCGGCGCCAGAATTCCCTGACGAGGGGTCCAAGCTCCTTGAAAAGTGGTCCACGCCCCCACCCCAAAAGCCTAGCGCCCCCCCCCCCTCCGTTTGGGGGGAAAATTTAAAATTTTTCGGGGAATTTATCGCAATAGAATACAACACCTCGCACATACGATAGCACTGCTGGCACTAAACATTTTTTTTTTATATCTAAAATGTTGATAGCTTAGTAAGGCATGCTTGAATTGTACTTTCAGAGCTCGAGATTTGATTTTCCCTGATCGAAATAACACTATTACCTAGGAGGTCAAACACTAATACTAGCGAAGCAATTTCGTTTCCGTTTTTGATGAAGAGACTCCCATAATATTGACCACGATGTGTCATTGCTTCGGTGGTTGTGAATTTAAAAATTAAAAGGTCTATTTGTTTTTACATTTGGCTGTAAAACTTTGTGATAGAGATAATATTTTAAGCTACTGATACATAATGTCAAATGCAAACGAGAATAGGGGAGAGAGAGCGAATAGCATAGCGCGCCCTCTAAAATATACCTTTCTGAATCTTCGACTGTCTCTGGCTGCTCGATCATCGACTCCGCCTCCGTACGGTGGTGGATACCTTGTTATAAAGGCAACACTTTAGATTCAATATTTACCTTGCTTTCCTTTAGACAAAGTGATAGGCGTCGCTTCATCATTTTCAAGTGAATTACCAGTATCCAGCAGCAGGTAATTATACGTATTTTAAAAAAATAAACCATATAGATTTCACGTAATTAATTAGACAACGATTACTTTCGGAAATACCACTAACGGAGGCCTCCTCGGAAGCAATCAGTTGTTATACACCATCCGGGATGGACTGCTCGGCTTCCGCCGACGTATGCTTGGCACGCTGTCGCTAGGCCCTAGCGTACGACATTGGACAGATGGCCCATTATTTCGTCTACAGCATTTTTTTCGCTTGATGACTGTCTTAGCTTGGTATTGATTTATCTTCAGACAATAAACTTGCATGTTCAGTTTTTTGTTTTACTGTAACTTTATTATGTCGATGTGTTGCCAGCAGAGCCTCACTCATCGCAGCCAGCCAGGGAGGGTGTGTAGGCCTAAAATAGAGGCTTAGGTCTATCCCACCGGTGCTACTGTATTTACTGTACATTTCAACTAGGCTAGGCCTATGTACTGTGTTTATTTTTACTTTAATTTTTTTTGGTATTTTGATGTCTTTTATATAATTGTGTAGGCCTATGTAGGTCTCCCTCCAATTAAAGACCACTATTGGAGACTGGTGTTTCCATGGTCTTAAGCAGCTTTGGCCTATAATTAGGACAATAAAAATAAAAGACATTTGTTGATTTGGGACCACAGAAAAGTGGTCTTTAATTGGAGGTGCCTTAAATTGTCTGTAAACGATGCGGTGATGGTGTGGTGGTGTATTTTCTTGTAGCTTAATGTTCACGGAAATGTTGGTTCCTTCCTCCTGTAGCGCCTTGAGCACTACTGAAGTGGATTTGTGCACTTTACTGTATACATTATTATTATTATTATTTATTGGGAGGGGTCTTTAATTATAAGGAGACCTTTATTTGACTGAATTATATTGTAAATTTCAATAATTTGCAATTTATCTTAGTGTCTTTTATGTACAGTAGCACTAAGTATACAATATTTTATTATTTTAGCGGCATACAGTATATAGAGAGAGGATGGGTACTGTAGGAAGTGATTAAATTTTTAATTAAAATGCTATGCAAAAAAGGTCTGTATATTTCATTATTGAAATTGCTTGAATTTAATATAACAACAGAAGTAAGAAAAATAATAACGGTATTTAAAGAAAAGGGTAGTCAAGAGCACATGGCTTAAAATGGCAAATTACGATAAAAAAAAACAGGGGGGTCGTCTTATACACACACCATACAAATTTTAGCTTTATTAAATCATGTTTGTCTTATGTGCGGACCATTGTACAGTGACATGCAAGTTTACTACTGAAATGAAGCTACTGAATGTTAGTATGAATGAACGCGATTTTAAATACGGGGAAATAAGATTTTGATGAACATTTAATAGAAACTTATAAAATGGTATGAAATATTATGGAAGATTAGCCTTACATTTGGCTCAGTTTTTAGCTAGCTACAGTACAGTAGATGGAGTATCAAGTCCATAAAAAGCAAAAAAAAAGTAATGAAACATATACGCCCACGATACAAAAATCTTCCAAAAACCTTCTTAAACTCAGGGGTCGTATACACGGGTCGCCTATGCTAGTATATACAGTATGGGAGTCTTTATATGATGATTGAATTTGCATTTAGTTAGGATTGCTATAGGTTTGCTGTACTCCAAAATGACTGTTTCTACCAGAATATCTGTGCTGCCAGCCATCAAAAGAAAGTTAAACTGTTAAACTTAAAGTCACCGAAACGGGAAGCCCGACCAAATAATACACGGAGGAGGACTTTAAATTTCAATGCCAAATTTTACTTTGTGGTACCACTTTAATGCTGTCATTAATTCAGGAAACGGTTCTTAACGCTTAGTTACACTTGCACAAAGCAAGGAAAGCTAATACCAGTCGCCAACAACAATTCCCATGGGTGCAAAAAACGTGACACGAGCATACAGTATACTGTACTTCCTTTTATTTATTCAACTTTTTCACATTCAAATCAAAGATCTTATAATTAGAAGATAGCGTTCTCCTCGATTTCTGTTTACAAATTCTGTAATAACACATTGTAGTGCACCCTCTTTAAATTGCAATTACTTTTGAACTTTGACATTTATGATCTATGCGCAAATCTGGAACAACATCCATGCCATGGTTACAACTACAATAGGACGCCCTCTCTCAATTACAATTACTTCCTTTTGCTTTTAATACTGTTACGCGTAGAATCGCAGAGAGCGCTATCTTGTAGTTATAAGATCTTTGATTCAAATATACTACAATAAAAGATATAGAAATAATTAAAATGGAGTAAATTACAGAAAAGCATGTGAACGGAAAAAAGCAGGTGCAGGTTCTACCAAAAAGTTCCTCCTGAAAAAAATATAAATTTATGGTAAACTTTAAACTGACTCACATTTTAATATAGTAGCGGCAGTTTGCTACAGCGGTTGAGGTTTGGGCTTTCAATCGTAAGGTTGGGGTTTATCGATTCTCCGCTGTGCAGATTCGCAAGTGTCCTTGGGCAAGGCACTTTAGCTACATTGCTTCAGTCCACCCAGCTGTACAACGGGACTAACCTGCGACGGACTAGTGTCCCGTCCAGGGGGAGTACAACTCTCATCCGCTTCACACTACAGAAACTGGGGATAAGCTCCAGCCCTATGAGCCACAGTGGCTCGGAAAGGATTTAGTAGTTTACATTTTAACATACAAAGGAAACGATAAAAAGTGAATGATGTTATATTTTAATATGCACATCTTTGGTTTGAAGAAGTTCAAGCATGGAAAGTGTCAATGACCAAAGTGCTAGACAGAAAACACTTGTGCAAAATCATATGAAAATGGTATAGAAGAAAAGAAAATTCTGAACAAAAATAATGGCTCAAAAATACTGAGTGATACTCTACAAATGTGTTACGGTACTTGAAATTGTCACCTTAAGTAGTATGTAGGCTGTTTGAAAATGTTATACAGGTATATTATACAGTACTCTAGTTTAAGTTAATAAATATATAGTTCTGTATCTCAAGCTTTATGTCATTGTGTTCGAAAGCATATCTTTTGTTGTACTGTAAGCAATAATTGTCGCTGAATTGTCAACCTACTTTTTCAATATAATACGGTTCTTAAATCCCACTGTAGTCATTTGAAATAGTTATTAGAATATTGAATCATTCATCACATACTATCCTGAATACATTATTCATATTTATATAGTTTTTTTTCTATTTCAAAATGCTTAAAAATCTGAGTTTCTTTTACAGATTTTGTCGATCCAATTTAAATCAAAATTTGATTGCCTCAAACACTGTAATCCTCAGTGCACATTTTTGTACTGTATGATAAAATTTGGTCTAAATAATGACCATACAGTAAATGAATTTTATAGAGGGCAATGTTTATTCGTAAGTAACAGGCGAATGAGTAATGCAGGTGCATTTCATCTACTGTACCAAATTCAAATTGAAATCGTTTGCAATTGGTATAGTACAACTCATAGTGTTTGCAGGAAGCTGTTGGTCATGTTAAATGCCCCTTGAAACAGTGTACCAAGATACCATGACCCTTCAATTTGTTTTAACCATTTATTTTCATCCAAAAGCTAATACAATGTAAAACAAGCTTCGATGGTGACTAAAACCTAGAAGAAAATTTTTCTCAGCTAGCTCTGGAACTGAATTAACAATAACAAAAAAAAATGATATTAGAAGAAGCAGAAGTAGAACCTAAACATTAGGGAGTTTTTGATTGCGCAACACAGTAGAAAATGGAATGAAATGACGTCACTAATATTTCATCTGCGCATTTGAAACAGGGTTCGAATTTCCTTAAAATGCTCCATCAGCAAGAAGTTGCTGTAGGCTCTGGCTTTACTGCAGCAATTTATTCTTCTTCTACAGCAACAATCAACAGTTTTTAGGCTTAGGCCTATCCGTTGCTAGGCCTAAGCCTGGGTTAAGCGGCTTGACAGCTAAAAGCTTGCTGTCGAGCCTGGGATTTACAACAGCAGTGGAAGGCCCTTTCTACAGCAGTTGCTGTCGGTGCTGTCAGGAAATTCGAACTCTGGTGAGAACTTTTGGCCAATTCTTCGTTGTGCAGAGAACGTAGGGCAGTCTCGCATGAGTAAATCCATTATTGTAGAGTCACATCGTTGTGCAAATCTAATGTTTCTTAATAACACAAAAGTATAAGAACTATATTTGGACGTAAATTGTTTCTTAAGTTCCTTCTTGATATTGATAAGATATCAAAAATTCCTAGGAAGCTACATTCAATAGGATCTTGATAACTAACAGAAACCCCTTCAGCCATATTTTGGGATTTACTGTAGTCTTGTTTATGTGTTTATAAGGGTTAATTTTAATTGGCAAGGAAAACATTTCCTACAGTAGTTTTAATTGCCAATGAAAAGCTAATAATGTACATTAAACATATTGTGAATGATACATGATGGTTCCGTGTTTACATAATAAAGAGTTAATTTCAGTTGGCAAGGAAACATTTCTGGTTTTTAATTACCAATGGAAAGCTAATAATTTATATTCAAATAAACAAATAAAGCAATAAAACATATTAACTTTTGTTTAAACAGCTTAAACAGTATTAGCACTCATTCAAAATGCATAAAAGGTAGAGATGTGCAAGGCCTTCACTCATGATTAAATTTGATGGCATAAATATTAAACAATTATTGAATGCAATTAAAGTTTTGAGGATGCTGTTTTAATAAGGACCCGAAGAAGACATTTTTTCTATTAAAGAAAATAATGGCTGCTAGAAGGTCAAAATTATCAATTAGTGTCCAAAATATCTTTACAATATTTTCTATAGTCAAGTGCCATGTTATCTTGACTAGGCCTAGTCTAAAGGTCTAGGCAAGCTCTATCTGTGTTCTCTGGCAACACTTGTTAGGTTTAGGCCAGCATAGGGCTACTCTAACAGCATACTGTATGAAAAGCATAATAAACCGCGCACAGATTGTTGCATTTAGCCCATCATAGGCTAGGCCTCTGTCTAGTTTTTTTAGCAATGATTTTACCTAACCTGGCATGGTAGTATTATACTTTACCTCCTCGTACAGTATGCCCACCATCGGTCACTATCCATTAGCAACAGGAACTATTGCTGTAGTGACTGTCGCTATCTCAGTGTACTAGGCACTAGTGAAAAATATTTCCATCTTTGGTTAGACAGCACGATTGACGTTAATAATCAATCATTTCTTAATTGTTCACAACATTTGTTAAAATATCTGTTTGGCAAAAAGAAAAATGACTTACTTTGTTGCGTTTCAGCTGGGAGCTACGATAGGTACATGTTTTAGTTACAATGTATCGTTATCATTCTTGTGGCGTAATGTATATTTACAACAATTTCATAAATCATACTTCCTTGTAAATAAAATTCAAATAAAGAGAATTGTCATTGCAAAAGTTCTTGAACCCTGTCTCTTATACACATCTAGATGTGTATAAGAGACAGGGTTACAACTACAGTAGGACGCCCTCTCTCAATTACAATTACTTCCTTTTGCTTTTAATACTGTTGCGCGTAGAATCGCAGAGAGTAGTAATCGCAGAGAGTAGTAATGTAGTAGTTATAAGATCTTTGATTCAAATATACTACAATAAAAGATATAGAAATAATTAAAATGGAGTAAATTACAGAGAAGCATGTGAACGGAAAGAAACAGGTGCCGGTTCTACCAAAAAGTTCCTCCTGAAAAAAATATAAATTTATGGTAAACTTTAAACTGATTCACATTTTAATATAGTAGCGGCAGTTTGCTACAGCGGTTGAGGTTTGGGCTTTCAATCGTAAGGTTGGGGTTTATCGATTCTCCGCTGTGCAGATTCGCAAGTGTCCTTGGGCAAGGCACTTTAGCTACATTGCTTCAGTCCACCCAGCTGTACAACGGGACTAACCTGCGACGGACTAGTGTCCCGTCCAGGGGGAGTACAACTCTCATCCGCTTCACACTACAGAAACTGGGGATAAGCTCCAGCCCTATGAGCCCCACATCATAGGCTAGGCCTCTGTCTAGTTTTTTTAGCAATGATTTTACCTAACCTGGCATGGTAGTATTATACTGTACCTCCTCGTACAGTATGCCCATCATCCGTTAGCAACATGTCACTATCCGTTAGCAACAGGAACTATTGCTGTAGTGACTATCGCTATCTCAGTGTACTAGGCACTAGTGAAAAATATTTCCATCTTTGGTTAGACAGCACAATTGACGTATAATAATCAATAATTGCTTAATGGTTTACAACATTTGTTAAAATATCTGTTTGGCAAAAAGAAAAATGACTTACTTTGTTGCGTTTCAGCTGGGAGCTACGGAAGGTACACGTTTTAGTCACAATGTATCGTTATCATTATTCTTGTGGCGTAATGTATATTTACAACAATTTCATAAATCATACTTCCTTTTAAACAAAATTCAAATTAAGAGAATTGTCATTGCAAAAGTTCTTGAACCTTAAATTTTGACTGTTCTGCATGCATGTGTTGTCATATATCAGTATACTGTACACAAAAGAATGATAAAGGTTAAAAAAACAACAAAACACAAATGTGAAAAAGGGGAAACGTACGGGAAAATTCACAAAGAAGTTAAAATGCTGATGACAGGAAGTTAGTATGTAATATAGAAAATTTTTATTTATAAACCATTATCATTTCCAAAGTACATAGAACTTTGATTTGCGATGACACCCAAATAACTGGGTCCAAGAATAACTGGGTTTTGAGTGACATCAGGAAAGTTTGTTGAACCGTGTACAAGGTTTACTTCAAATTTACTGCGATTACAATATCCGACAATTATATAAGGTTTAATATTTAGAAAATAATCCCCAAGCATAGACATTTAATGGTATTAAAAACTATTGATTTTCATAAAGAAAATGCATTAGGGTTTAAAGTACAGTTTAGGAATTTAAAAGAATACGTACAGTATATGTAAAAAAACCTTTGAAGAAAGTTGAAAATTTTAGTTTATCTTATTTTAAATGCACCAGTACAATTAATTCATAATAGGGCCTACCGTACTGTTATTGTAAATAATTATACCTAAATATTTATAAAATGTATGCTTTTAATGGTATTGGTACACTAATTACAATTATACTTAGGATGGATTGACTTAAAATGGATCAAACTTGCTTTGATTACCAATTATCTCATGAGGCTGTAAAATTGTATAAGAAAATAAATCTTGCCCAAGAATTTTAATTAAGTGTCCTCGTCAACATGGCCATTTGGTCTGGAAGTGTATACAACTTATTCCTTTTAAATATATAGACTTGATAAGCACCTACAGTATATAACAACAAAGGTATGAGATTCAAGTTGGCATTTCAGATACTGCTAATTTCCAAAATGAATTACAAAAAGAAGAATTTCTTTAATCTATTTTGAAGTGTACAGTCATTGTAATACAACGCAGTGTGACCCAAATAATTACAAAATGCAATGTATACAGTTATGTGTAATGGTGTATATTTAGAGTAAATACAATGTAATGGTTGGTGTTAAAAATTGTCTATTGAGTATTCAAAAAGCATTTTTCTATTATACTGTAGTACTGTATTTTTTCTACTAATGTTAAAAAGAGAGGAAGTTTTTTTTCTCACTTTTTTCAATGCATGCAAGAAGTATGTACCTGTACCAGGAACGAGTTATTTGTACTGTACTGTATTCATATGGGACACTCTTATTAAAGGGACACCCCTATTCAAGGACTCTTTTGGATCCCAAAAGGTGTCTCGAGATTGTCCTGAAATGTCCCCTTGTTGAGAAGAGCTCTAGATTTTTTTTTTTTTTAACTTAATTTTTTCCCCATGCATAGGATGGACACATACTCATGTACTCTACCTGTACCTTGCATGTTATCTGTAGGCCTACAGTACTGTATTCATTTATTTATTTATTCTTTCTATATACTGAATGACACTTTCAGTGCTAAAGCATTGATTTCCAAAGTGGTTCGGTATTAGCAAATAAGAAAAATTAAACAATGAAAATAAAAAAAGTTAGGTACACCCTTATTAAAGGGACCCTCCTCACTCCCTTTTAAAGGATACTTTTGGGTCCCAAAGGTGTTTCAACATTTTCCTGAAATGTCTCCTTAATACAGATAGGTGTTTTGCTGTACTGTACTTTTAAATAGTTAATTAAAGAATCATGCATGCTACCTAAACATTTCTGTACGAATATAGTTCCACAATTAGATAATATTGTAGTTCTGGTGTTTTCAGTGATCAAATATTCTTCCCTTTTTTTTGTTGTCATTTTATTGCATATTTCCATTGTTCTGATTTTATGATAATAAATATTGAGAAAAATGTATGTTCCCATCAGGATTCAAACACAAGACTTTCCGATAACTGTTCGGTTACTCTACCAGCGTAGCTATGAGAACAAGTGGTATACTGCACACCCTTGGGTTTTCCTATTACGACACACAACAAATAATACAGTAGTAAATCACATGAAGTAACTTTTGGTATGAAGATACACCTTTACTGTACTCATGGTGATAATTAAAGATGGTTATTTTTATTACCACATAGAATAAACTACCTGAAAGACTTCATTAATATCACAAAATCAAATTAAGTTCAAATTATTCTACTTCTAATAAAAATGTTCTCATTTTAGTTAATTTTTTTTCTACTTACTGTATATAGGCCTATATCATTTACCTACCATATTACAGTATTTTATATACTTTAAATTTTCTCTTTCAATATGTCTCTGAAACAAGCTCAATTTATTTTTAGATACAAAATTTAATTGAAAACATGAACATGGTACAGTATGAACATTGGTAATAATCTTCTCAAACAAAATCCAAATTTCCACTTGAATTACAAGTCATTTAGGCATATAAAATAAACTGCCCTATAAATTTCAGTAAATTATAAGTGGTGTATAGAAAATGTGGGCTAGTGCAGAAATGGAAACGTGCAATCTTTCAAGAATTGTTCCGATGTTCAGCCACTGAAGCTGAATTGCTCTAGTTTATAGTAATGATGTCTTCCAGTGTAGTGCTTCGTTGTCAAAATTACAAAAACGAGCCTGATAGAACATGGAACCTGGAAGCAGTTTGGCGCAGCAGGAACTGATTTGTCTCCCAACCTCGAGGTAGGGGTTTCAATCCCTCGCTATCCACTTCCCTTGCGTCCTTGAGCAAAGGCACTTGACTTTATCTGCGTTGCTTCTCTCCACCCAGAAATATAAATTGGTACCTGACAGAGTTGCCTGCTTCTGCGCCAATGGAGTCAGCAACACTTGGTATGTGGGCCCAATGACCAGGGAAAACAAATCACTTCATAACGTACAGGTAAAGGAGAAGTCGCTATATAAGTATAAGTAACAGATAAATCAAAATATCATATCTGCTCTTAAATATCTGTGACAGTGGTGGTGCCCGAAATTTCCCAGTACTTGAGGAACTTGACTGGCAGGTTTACACTCACTCAGCCTTGCTTGGTCAAATTTTAGGAATAGGTACACTACTGAAGTGCTTGGAAATGGCAGTCCCAGACTAAAAATGCCATTTCAAAGCATTTTCCTCTGACAAAAAAGATTAGCTTCTTCCCAGATGATGTTTATCATGATTAAACAAATGGGGGTTATGTGCCCACCCATAGGGCTTTTGTGTTTCAATGTGAAAGCATACTGTTAATAATGGTTAATTTATCAAAAAGATGGATTTAACTTTTAAGTTTCTTGAACGATGATATTAAAAGGCAGCTTCGGAACCTACTGTATGGCTTGAAAAATTGATAACAAGCTTTCATGTTGCCTCCAAAATGTTAATGCGCTGGCTTGGAGTTCTTTCCTTGTTTTTCCAATTATCTGTTTACTTGTTTTTAGCCTCGTATTTTGCGCAGTATAAATATATAACCTTTAACCTTTAAACAAAGAGCACTCCTTCTACAAATAGAGTTCGTAATAGAATCATTGTCTCTGTGTACAGTAATGCAGAAATCAACTCATTTGTCACATCGATATGAGACTTCTGTTAAACCCATTTCTAGTGTATTAGTTTGTTACTTTGCAGTATCTCCCATAGGCAAGTTCCCAACAAAACCTACTGTATATACCACTGTTATGCTCATCCATTAATGGAGTAAATAACTATATACTTCATGCTTGAAATTCTTCACTGGTTTATACATAAATATAAATAATGTTAGACTTATACTGCGTTCCTTCATGTCAACAAGGTGTAAAGCACTTCATATTATTACTCCCTGTCATTGGATCAAGCACATTATGGAACTCAATCATTAAATTACGTAAGGTTGTAGCTACATCAGTGCATTCTGTATTGAACCTACCAGGTAATGTACCCACAGTGGAGAGAGACAACAGTGGTAAAGTGCCTTGTTTAAGGACACAAGCGAAATGTACAACATTGGGGGGGGGGGTGGAGGCTAGGGGCTACAGCTCCCCCGATGGGGAGGCCTGGCCCCCCCCCCCCCCTGTCGGGGAGAAAAACCACAATTCGTCGGGGAGAAAAAAAAATTCAAATATATTTTGTACATATTAATAGACTCTAAAATCGATTAAATAAAGCCTTTGAAACCCCTAAACTGTCAGTCATATTTTCAGGGGGCTACCCTTGGACCACTTTCGAAAGGTTTTTAGCAACTCCCGACCACGCCCACTTTTTTCCCATTGGGGACGTTGGACCCCCGTTGGAAAAATCCTGGCACCACCACTTGAAGCAGAACCACAGGGCAAGGCACTTTACGTACGTTTGCCTTTCTCCACCCAGGAGTATAAATGGGTACAAGGTAGGATGGTGTGGCATTGAATGTATGAGTCGTACGCATACTGTACAAGAAGCAATGACCAGGGATATTCTGCAGGATGCAGAGAAAGTTTCTCAATGTGCAGATCTGCCTGCAACTTGCACTAGTATCCAAAGACCAGGTAAATATTGATGCCAGCACATTGCAATCGCTTGTAAAAATCTGCGGGTTGAGAAAGTCGCTATATAGATTATATGGTTCTATAAAAAAAAAAACCCAGAGAATTGAATCTGGCCCCTTAATAAGGGTGTCTTTTATCATCTCCATGATAGGGGTTGGCTGTCATGTAAAAAAATATATTTCCTCAATTACTATAAATGTCACATTAATAGGGATGTCTCCTGAATAAGGTGTCCCAAAGGAGAAGTCCTACTGTAATACTTTCTTTAATCATAAAATTTGATAGCCATTTCTACACTGTATTCCTATCATTTTGTGCTTCATCTACTGTACTATATTGTTTCATATGGAATTACTATATTATTGTGCATAATATTTAGATGATATTGGGTTTGATGTCACATCCATGATTATTTTCTTGTCTCTGCCTTGAGGTTGCGTATAGTACTTTTCCCATCCAATGGTATTTTTTGTGATTCTTTATTTTTTTCATTCTATATGATAAAAATGTAATAACTCTGTTTGATTTGTCATTATGTCTCACCCTCCGGCCAAAGGAGAACATGAATATTTTATTTTAATTCAATTCAATTCGTATTCAAAACTGAATGATTTGTGGCTTACAGAATTGAAAACATACATTGATATGAGGTGGAATCATAAATAAATAATAATAAATTAGACTCGTAATAGCTGCTTACGCTGAGAATAGCCGGAAGCGCTTATCAATGATTATAACAATACTGTACTGTTGCAGTAGCATAATACAATATTAGTATTTTTAAAATATTTATTATAATTTTATCAATCTTTTGGGAAAGAGAAAAAATAGTTTTTCACATTGTTCAGTAGACTTCCATTGATCAAATACAGTAAGCCTTGAAAATCCATGAATTTTCAAAGCTTTTCCAGGTATTTTACTTCCAGGACCACAATGAGGGGTTCTGAGCGACCCCTGAACAAGCTCATGTATGTTGCCATTGGGCACATCAACCCCCACTTCCAGTCAGGAAAGTCCTGGTGCCACCACCGGTACTTTGTATATATCAAGGGTGGGCATAAATATTGGTTGAAGGGCCAAAGTGAATTTATGATTTAACACTGTGGGCTGCACCCAAACTTTGATGTTTCCAGTGAGCTTCCAAAACCTCCAAGCATTGCTTTTACACCACTTTATTCTCAGTTTTAATGTTACTTTTTCCATGATGGTGTCGGGCCGTAAAAAACAAGGTGTTTTCTAGCCAATTTTGCTTGACGGGCCGCACACATAGGGTTTTTAATTCGTTATTGCGGGCCGCAAACAAATCGCTGTCGTGACGCATGATTAGATTTCATTCACCAATTCGGAAAACTTCTCATTATGAGACCCCACTAATGTAATTTGAGACTTTTTTTGGCAATTATCAACTAACAAAATCTTAATGTGCAAAGGTAAACCCTATTGGAGACCAAAACCTGAGACCATCTGAAATTTTCAGGTCCAAAGAGTAGTCTTAAATTGGCCTATTGTACAGTATTTAAAACATTGCTTAATGGACCTTTCTGCTAAGCTCCGCCCCTTGGATTTTGTTGCTAAGGCCCCACAAGACGGCAGTGTTAAAACATACGCGAACACGTGTGTTTGTGGGACAACGCGTGTGTTTGTAAGACGCGTGCTTATTCCTAGCGTTGCTCTGATTAGTCAGTTGTGAAGTTTGACACTCCAGAAAGGTCTATATCAAGTTCGATCAGCACCTTGTTTCTTGAATACTGGTGCTATAATAATCTACAATATTATTATTATTATTATTATTGTTATGGGGAACTTAAACAATAGAGAAAAATAGAGAATTAAAAACACGACGTTAAGGGGAAAATAACAAAAGATATTGCCCTAAAGTCTGATTTAGTGAAATTATTATTATTATTTTATAATAATTTAGCCACTGAAAAGAGCAGTTGTTGGCAGCCGTTGACTTGGTGATATAAATACAGTATATTTTTAGATGTGCATCATGCAGCCATATACAGCTGTAAAAACGCTAGAACATGATATTCTGATATACGTAGACTAAAATAAACAAAAAAAAAACCCCATTTTTTTAAACATGCTTCAAGTTTGACTCCCTATGATTTTTCCCTGGTTGTAAAACAGCCTAAAAACAAACTTTTTTTATATCTTGTTTCGCAATTTTTTTTTTTAACGCCAGAGGCCGGAAAAGAAGTTTTCGAATTTAGCATATAGTTTTGCTGAAAAAAAACATCCAGACGGAGGAGAAAATAAAATTTTATTGGTGAATGTAAACAGTGTTGTAATGTGATGGTGCTTTAAATTTATATAATTAGGAATATATATCTTATTTTAGGAGAAGGCAGTGGCGGGCATAATAAAGGTAAAGAAAAACTAATTGGCCAAAATATATTTAAAATCATTATTGGCGGGTGGCGGGTTTGTTAAACAAGGACATCTATAAAATATCTTTGCCTAATGATGTATTTTGTTTGTTTGTAATATTTGTTGCACTTCATTGCATCAAAATACAATAAAACAATGCATAAACAAAATTCAGTCAACAGAATAAGAAAGGAATGCAGGGGACACAGGTACTGTAGCACTATAAAAATCCCTGAGGCTTGTTTCTATAGAGATATTTTTTTTTTTTACACCGTAAGCCTTATAAATAACTTTTTTATTGACAGAAATATGCCCTATGTTTCGCAACACTGTGGTGGAATTTCATGTTAAGTGAATTAAGTTCCTGGTGGTAGGAAATTCTTCTACCAGGTACAATAACATTTGATTTTCTGGTATTGAGATGCCGTACTATACACAAATCCTAATGCAAAGAAGAATATGTTTTTTTTATTACTGAATTTTTGCGATTTTCTTTAAATTTTAACTGGGATAATAAATGATTACCTTTCAACGAGAAAGTGATTGAAAAAAAGTAGTATTCACCAATTTACAGACATTTTACTACAAAAGTCCTTAAATTGATACAGTAACCAGGAAATTTTAGGATCTATGCAACAGAATCAAGAATTTTTTTTTTACTGTCCAAAAATTGACAGGAATTCTTTTTTTCATTCAATTTAATAACTTTAAAGAATATAAAAACTAAGCAATTCAAAATTTAATGTAAAATTAAAATTTTTATTTATTTTTTTTACCTCATGAATACTGTATGTAGTACATCTTAAAGATGCACACATTTTGCATCCGTATTTCAATTAAATTGTTCCAATAGGAGAAAATTATCACTTGTATGAAAGCATCACGTTAAGTTTACAAATCGAGGTATATTCACTCACCTGTTCGTTATGTTATCGAAATGAGATCGTAAAAATAAGTTTGTAATATTTGAGTGTTCGTAGAATTGAGGTTCATAAAATCGAGGTTCATAAAACTCGGTTGACTACTGTATATACTAGTAAAGTATATTCCAAAATTGCAGTTGAATATAATCTATAAATAAATTGTAAAACCTTGTTCAAATTCTGCAATCGACATCAATGACTATAGTTTTTCGGGAGTTGAACCAGGTTCAGCTAAGTATATCACACAAATTTCTTGCTTTTTAATACTTATAGTAACTGTCAGATAAATTAATTTATTTCAATATATTTTATATCAAGATAAAACATTTGTTAATTATATCTTCTAATAAGGTAGATATAGGATAGTGTGAAATATAAATGGTATATATGCTGTTCCTGGTACTGCACCAAACCTGATGTTTTTTTTGGCTATGCACTGCTGTCAAATAAGCGCCGCGGCGCTTAATCGAGAGTATACCCTGCGTGTAATAAAACACTTTGAGAAACGGGTTTTAAATACAATGTATACAGTGTTAAAACACATATATACAGTAACACAATGAAGACACAAGCTTTTTTTTTTAAACGTTTATTAATACGATGACTGAGACCTATGAAAGGCAACATGGAAACTGGCATGAAAATTGCTGCACCAATATTGTTTTATAAGCACCGCTCTCGAATAAGCACTGCTCTCGAATAAACACTGCACTGAAGCCTCCAAAAAATTTCATAAGCGCCACAGCGCTTATGCGAGCATTTACAATTATTGTAGAGACCGCTATGTGCTAAACATTATTACCCCCGGTCATTGAATCAAACACATATGGAACAAAATCAAAACAAAACAAAATATGATAGAAGCCGTCATGTTTTTAAAAATTTTAAACAGGAATTTATGAAGATGAATTTTAAGTTTGCAGTGTAGAATCGTGATAGCTTGTATTGCCATCTTTGGAGTTTCTTTTCATACCACAGTATAGGCCCATTATATTATTTTGAAATTTAATTTTGTCTTTAAAAATATATAATTCAAACAAATACATCTTATAAAGCTTAAATACAGTTATCATAAAATAATTACACATTAATATAGTACCTACTAAAGCAAAGATTGGGTTTGAATAATTCTGAATCAGAGATATGTAATTGGGGGAGCAGATTGTTCCAGAGTTTAGGAGTAGGAAAGGGAAAAAAATGTAATCATTTTATCATCAATATCCTTCATTCCTGAACCATCCACCAATATATTTCTACCATACTGTAATAGCATTCCAAGCTCAATTTATTGTGAATGGAGGCCACGCAAAAGCAGTATTATGTTACCGGGTAATCGTGGGTCTACCCGCTGAGATAGCAGCAGGAAAGCCAAGGAATTGTTGCTTCTGAGGGCACAAACCCATTGGTGGAATGCTAAGCCGGGCATTTTTTCTGGGCTTTCGACTTTTATTATTGTAACAAAAAACCATTGATAGAATGGAACACTTTCGCATAATAGAATGGTATTTTATAATTGTGTTGGTTTTATTTGCTTTTAATTGGTTTTTCACATGGTTTTACATTGAATTTGTTTTACATTTTGAAAGTGAGAATCCAGACAATGTTAGGTTTAGTTTTCATCCAAGGGTGTCAGGCCCTTTTGGGGTCCTGATAAAGGTGCTTTCAAAATGTTACATCTTATACAGTATGAAGAGGCAATAAGAATGACGATAGCACTTTTAAAAGACTTTTAAACTTGTATAAAATTTATTGGCTCTAGCTTTTCTCCACACAGTGGACTTCTTTTTATCAGGAGACTGGGCCTACAGTACTGTATACATGAGAGGCCTACAGTACACCATTTAATATTTAATCGGATATGAATGTGAACATTAACATCTTACGTGATAAATTGTACAGACAGTGTAAACAAGTTCCTAGCATATCACAGTTCTTTTAAAGCTATAGAGCAATTCATTCACAGTGATTAAGCTCCCTCTGCTGACACCATAGCTGAGGATTCGTTAGGGATTCTAAAGGCCAACTCAGACAGCGTCGACTGACGCAGCCCGACGCGATTTGTTGTCGCGTCGGGTCTGTGAGTTGAACGCAGACGTGATGGTGTGCGTCGGGGGCAGTCGCGTAGTAGAATAATAAACGTGTTTAATATTTCTCACGACGGCTTAAGACTGTCCCCGACGATAAATCGGGTCGGGCTGCATCGGCCGACACTGTCTGAGTTGGCCTTTACACATCTTGAGCTGAAAAATGTAAACACTGTATATTATAGTAATACAGTATATGGTTTTCATCGTAATCTACTCTAAATACTTTGCACCAGGGGTTTAGCCAGAAAAACGAAATAGGCCGTCCAACATGGAAGCCAGGGGGCCACGCCCCTTCCAAAACATAAGAAAAAAATAGAAAATTATGATCTTTTAGAGGACATTTAAAGGTGTTTAAATGTTGGAATTTTGTCTTTATAGGAAGTGTTCAATGTTTAGGTATAAATGTTTTTTAACACAACGCGTGTTGTAAGTGAACTTTTCAACGGGTAGGCAATGGTTAAAGCCTTACATTTTTGGGCTCTCGGAATTAAAGGGGTATTGAAATGAATTAGAAGTCGAGCAGTCATTTTGAACATTCTAGAGTCCTTTGATGTTGGTAGGCAAAGGTGATATAAAACAACAATGGTTTGGAATTTAGAGAAATGTTAAGAATGATTTTATCAGCGATTAACTCTGCAAAGGGGCCGCACAGTTATCAATCTCTAAAAGAATTTTTTGCAACCTAGTACCTGTACAGTAGTAGTAGCATGATCAAATTAATTAAACTAAAAAATCAATACAATAGACCAGTAGCTTTGCCTCTGGAAATTATTTAGACTCAAAACACTTTCCAACCACTAGGCTTGGAAAAAGTAAAATCCTTCATGAATGCTATTTGTTCTTTTTAATTGAACATTAAATCCATTTTTATTACAGAGTTCAATTTTGGAATTCCTCATTAAAATGATTTGTTCAACCTGCTGTTAAAAAAAAAAACACAAGTGCTTTTTATTTCAAAGGGCACTCATGAAAATCTGAAAACTCTTTCAGACGAAGCAATTTGTATTTCACCTTTAAATCTATTAAAGCCTCCATTATGCAACACTCAGTTAAACTGTAGACTGCCTGACAGAGGAGGCTATAGTTTATAGGTGGTATTATTTTCAGAAACAATCTCTTCAGTGATAGTCAGATGTCAGTCAGAGATATTCCCTATTGAGTTTGCCCTATGACCTCCTGACCCAACAACCTCCCAAGTTTTGTAGAAGGTTTAATCAGGGCTGCATGTTAATAATTATATAGGTATCAATTTTGAAGCTTTACATTGAAGTTGATAGTTGTTTTGTGGCGGATTCAAGAGAGGCCAGTGCATGATGACTGCACGATGTGCGATTATCATGGCAGCTATACACACATGGGAAATTCGTCACACGCTGATGGACGATCAGCATGTAAGGGCGCGCAGCACGTAAAATGTCGATGCCAGAGTTATAAATTTTGATGTCCCGAGATGTGTGTCCTGTTGTTTAATTTGCTTTGGTATGATGAATTAATGTATGACAATTTTATTCAGTAAAGTTTAGAGTAAATCAGTGAAAATGTACACTATTTTTCTAAAACGAACCACATGTTGGTGCCTTGCTGCGGCTTGTTTTTTTTTTCGCTCAAATTCAGTATTGTTGGTTTTGAAAGGTTTTTAAAGCTTTATTCTGAGCCGCATGCCTCTCAAGTATCAGGGTTGGCTTTTTTTCAAGTTGGTGGTTGTAAAATTTAAGTATCATGTGAACGAGATTGAAGTCAATAATCAACGAAAGAAATACTAAAATCCAATTTCACCACAGCTTTTTTTTTTTTTAAATTACATTTACCATTATATTCACCATAGAGTGTTCTCCAGGCCGGATTAGAGTTATAATTAAAATTTATATACTTGTTCGTGTGATGAAGACGGCCTGTCCCCGAAGGCCAGGAAATGTTGATAGTAACTGTATTCTGCACATGAGCTTTGGCACGTGTATTCACTTTATTTTTTCAATGACATCCTCAAATGGCCATAGCATCAATCAGAGTACTGTATAGCAATAATAATTACAAAATACAGAATAGTAATAGTAGTTACTGTACATTGTCACATTTTAGAGAGAAATTGATGCAAATTGGAAAACACAACATGTATTTTGAACATTGAGAATGCAAAAAAATGAATGAATACCGTATTATCGCAAAGGCCAAATAGGAATAATCTTTTTTTTTTTCATGGTTTTTTTTGTTGAAAGATGTAAATTTGTGTCCACATATACTTTTAAGTCTTCATAAAAATGGCTAAAAATTTCTATTTATTTTCATGAAACTTTTGTGAATTTGTTTATAGTTTATGCAATTTGGAAAATGAACGATGATGATATTGAAATTGATAAGAAATGAATACAATGGATATGAAACATAAATGAGCTTGCAGTATTATTGATTTTATCTCATTGCTTTTACAAATAAAAATATTTGGTATTGGTTTATTTCAGATAAATTTGAGTGGTATTCTGTAGCAACTCAGCAGTTTTTTTTTTATATATATTTTTAAATGTTTATTGACAGTAGAATGCCTAATAAAGGAACACCTTGAGGACCAAAAAAAAAAAGATTCCCCTTAATAGGGGTGTCCCCTGAAGGGGTTGGCTGTAGTGTTAAAAGATATTCGGTACTTTCCCTCTTTTCCTGACTGAAAAAGTGTCCCCTAGGGGTGTCACCCTAATAAGGGTGTCCCAATGGAGGGGTTCTACTGTATTTCAAACATTTTGTCTAGTTCTAGTTGGTATCCTCCCTAGAATTTATAAAACTTTTTAATATACTAACAGTATATTATTGTCTGGAAAAGGGGAAATTTATGATTTTTAGCTCACATGTTTCTTGCTTGCAGCAATAAATCTAGTTTACGCTTACAAGGTACAGCGTAAAATGTCAGGTAAACATGCTAAGTCATGTGACCTAATTACATCACATGACTTGTTCCGCCATTAAAATCTAAATCAAAACAGCTGTGGAGCAGTGGTATTAAAATTTTGAAGATACCTTTGGGAAAAATGAAACATATTCAGTGTAATCCTAACCTAGAGGGCAGTATCATATTTCAATTTTGTAGGCCTACATTCGGAGACTGTATTCTCTTTAAAATGTACAACCAGTGTTCCAATTATGTTCTACAGTACATACTATATTTCTAGGGCGCATCCATTAGTGTTCAGTAGTGCTTGTCACACTTGGTCTACAATGTTTTTAAGTTTGTTTTACAATGCTGTACAAGGTTGATATTCCAGAAATAGGATGTTTAGATTTAAGATAGATAGAAATTTTAATGATATTCAACTGACAATGTTTAAACTTGATCAAAACCCTGTAATACTTTTTATTATTTTCCACTGCAAAGTTATGTTTTCTTGCCTTGATCCAAATTGAATTAATTGTCTTCTTTGTATTTACATTTATAGTTTTCTTTTATCTATTTATTTATTAAAAATTCGACAAAACTGTAGAAGAGGAAACCATGAGGGCCCAACTCAAAAGTGGGAACCTCTTGATTTAATTACTGTTCATTTTCCATTTCATTTCTTTAGGCACGAACGTCGAGGATACAATGTCAATCAGTGAACTTAATCACTGTCCTTACGTGGCATATCCATTAAACAGGTGACTGAATGGACCTGTACACCAGGGTACTGGGTTCTTTAAAGTACAGGCGAGCCAAATGCTTACACTGGGCCTACGGTTTATAAAGTCCTATATCCGAGAAGACTTATTCCACCACAGGAACCATTGGCGAGTGAGCTCTGAACCAGCGCCGATATTATAGCTGAAGGTTACGGTGCCCCAAACTTACCCACGTGGCCAATCCACGTTTTTGCCGTTCTGTTTTCCAATCTGTTTTTGCAGTTCATAAATATTTTTTGTGTATTTGATCCACTTGTGAAACCAGTGGCTATCACCTTAAAGAAAGAATAAATAAATATAATAGTTACCGGTAAATAAAAATAAAATAAATTATTATTATTTTTCTTTTTTGTCCGGTTCCAAATATTTTAAATTAGAAATTTTGGCTGGCACCTGGGGACCCGTGGTAGCCGCAGTGCAACGCCAGTGCATTCTCTCTTATCCCATCTAACTCTCAGACGAGGGCCATAACAGTACAGTAAAGATCTTATAAACACAAGATAGCGTTCTCCGCGATTTACGCATGAAAATTCTGTAATAACGCATGACCAATGCCCTATTGCAAAATTGAAAACTTTTGAACCTTGACCGCTCTGACCATAGCGTACGCCGCGCAACTTTTCGTTTACGTGTAACAATTGGAAGCGTCCGATTTACAATGCGCCCTCTCTTTAGAACATAAGGAACAAATTAACGTACTTGGTAACGAACTTTGGCGTAACGCGAAACACCCTATCTCAGATCCATGGCAACTAGGACGCCCACTCCCAAAACTGATTACTTTTCTGTGCCAAATCGATGCTTCTATTTGTTACGTGTAAAATCGCGGAGAATGCCATCTTGTGTTTATAAGATCTTTGCAGTACAGTATCAAAGTTGTTTAACACACTGTTGTACAAGTGTACAAACAGTATGCTAGGGGGGGGGGGAGAGGGTGGACAAATTTGTGCACTCATACATATGCATAACAATGTTGATTCAAATTAACATGCAATATGTAGAATAATGGTAAAATCATAATGTAACAATTTTCATTTTTAAGCAGCCAAGTACATTACTTTAGTTGACTTTAAACAAAATGGAGAGTGATTTTGCAAAATCAACATTTTTTTGTACACTGAAAAAGAGTACTGTTTGTACACTTGTGAAAATGGAAGATGAGAAAAATGGAATCATAAAAAAATTTGTCTACAGTAAAGTCAGTGGACTTCAAGATGTTTCAAGAACCCCTGGCAGACACTTTTTGCTTGGGAACCACTGCTGTACCGTAGGTAATCTTATGGTCGGTAGATGTATGTGCTTCATAAATTTTTTGCAACATGCATGAAAACATTGGTGCTTCATAAGTTTTAAATCTTCATTTTGACAAATGGTGCGGTCTTGATGGTTGAAACAATGGATGATGCTGGTGGTATATACAGTTAATATATGATCAACCAGCTTTATGTATGCTCATAAATACAATGAATAACTTTTTATAGCAAAAAAAGTATTAAACAAGTGCAAGGTCATAACTTTTTATGTTACAAATAATATTTTAGAATCAATTCCCAATTCCAAAACAACTGGTCTCCCAAAAAGCATTTGTTAGATGATTATTTTCTAAGCTACTACAAAACTAGTTGAATATTAATCAACTAATTAGTTTTGTGTAAATCTGCTTTTTCAAGACCAATGAAAGATCTATATTCTGTGAAGACCTGTCCAGACTATCAAATTTTATTTGAAAAAAACATGTGACATGCCTAAATATGGTCATGATGACATCACATGACCAAATATAGGCACATCATGACCATATATGGGCACATCATGATCATATATGGGCACATCATGACCATATAGGCACATCATGACCATATATGGGCACATCATGACTATATATAGGCACATCATGGCCATATATAGGCACATCATGACCATATATAGGCACATCATGGCCATATATAGGCACATCATGACTATATATCGGCATACAACAGTTTTTTATAGTGTGGGCAGAGCTTAAATTGCCACTAGGTCTTGAATGTTTCTACAGACTTTTTTTTTCACTCAACAAGTTGAGAAGTTTATTAGTATTTTACAGTATATTCTTTGTTGAAAGTAAACCACATGCTGTTATATCAAAAAGAGGATTTGTTGGATCAACCAGATGGTTGAGCAGTGGTCAAGAAATGAGTGATATATTTAACAGAAGATAGATTTAGTAAGTGTTGATACAAGCTGCAGTATGGGTGGATCCATTTGGTCTACAGTAAACCATTTAAATTTTATGGCCTTAAAATTGTACAATTTGTATATATCATAAGTGAATTTTATGCCCATTAAATAGATCAAGGGGTTCTCAAGTGAATAAACTGAGGCATGTTGTGGCAAAATGTCTAAGTTGTAGCAAAAATTGAAATTCAAGTTATTGGTATTTTCAGATACCTGAGTATGTGATCTTTAATATGAGGGGTCATTCATTCAATTTGGACATTTCAAGTCTAAGTTATTGGAAAGTGAAAGTACAGCACTCTTTAGAGTCAAAATAAACATGATTTTGAGTAATTGCCTTTCAAAGTTATTTGTGCATACATTGTTTTAGAATGAACTACCAAAATAATGTTAAATAAATAATTAGTTGACCACTTCCAGAACTAATGCTTTGGGACATGATTAATGAGACATTAAACTGTTGATCTATAGTGAAAAACAAATTTGGATTTTTAGGCAATTTTTTGAATTCCCATATTTTATAGCTCATTTACTCAATACTGGACTGTGCGACAACTTAACCATTTCGCCACGACATGCCTCATATTTGATAAAATGCATTATTAATGCATGCTAATATTATAAAACCAATAATTAGCTGTATTAAAATATTTATTTACTTGATTCCCCAGGATGACTGTAACTGTAATCCTGGGTATAGAAGCCAAGCATACAATGCTTATTGGCCCCTCGATGAGCAATCTATACTACAGTACTTTGTATACGGCGCAAATTTTACCGGTGGTCAGCCCAGAGCCTCTCAATTGCAGATTTAAACATATTAAAAGATGTAAACTTATCATAGTCTGCCTACAGTAACTTGTATACCTGTGCTTCTGGCTATTTGGTTGTAAATTAGATTTAAAGATCATACAGTTATAATCAAGCAGTCTAGTTCTTATAAAATACTTTGTATTTAATCTGTAAATACTAAATTTCATTCAAATATAATTTCTACAGTAACTATATAGTACTTGTATTACTGTAGTGTATCAGTCGTACACAATGCATTTGGAGGGAGATTGATGTTGGGCGGGGGCTAAGCTATTTGTGGGTCTGACAATTTTCAACAGAAGTTGAAACTATGGACAGGTTCTTAGTGGGATTCAAGGATGCTTAGCAGTGCCTTACCTTGAAAAACTGGGCAATTTTGGGCCATTGCTGTTGAGACTTTTAATATCATATAATGGCGCTTGACATGTACGGTAGGGGTTTCTAGTGGCTCTACCACTGTTTAGAGCAATTAGGCCTCTGTACTTTGATTTTTAAAAAAAGGTTTTTGTCACACTTTCAAATTTTGCCTTCAAATATCCAGTTGAAATAAAAATGATCAATGGAGTGAACCTGGTTTTTAATAACTTGATAACCAAGTCTCATATTTTAATGATGACGACCTTTGCTTTTAAACATATGGTTTAACCTTGGTTGTACAAATCGGTTGGAAACAGAACTGAAAAGAAAGAATCTATTTCCTTCAAATTTCTCTGGGAATATGAAAATTTGGTAGTGATCTGCATAAAAATACAGTAGCTCCTATATTACACAGACTTGCAACATTTTTTTGTTTTTTGTGAGGATCACCAACAAAAAATGCAAACATTATAATATAAGTTTCCAGTGTGAAAAAAAAGTTTGGAAAAAAAATTTGCACTACTGAAAGTGTGCAAATTTGAAAACTCTGAAATTTACACTACTGAAAGTGTGCAAACTCTGAAATTTAATCGATGATAATGAATTTAGAAGACTGCACCACATACTGTTACATATCGGTCATCTAGGGTCAGTGACGTGAGCGCTACCTTCTATAACTCACTTTGTTATGGCTGTAGGCTAGGCTAGCTGTCATTATTAAGTGCTAACCTCATAAGTCCACTGTGGCTCCCCCTGGATATCGACCCAGCTGGTGATAGATGTGTGGGCTTAGCACCAGTTCATAGTTAACTCATTTGTAATTTTATTGCTACAGAAGATACTTCAATAATTTTGACTCATGCACTAGACTCTAGAAAAGGTGGCATGTAGTGTACAGTATATCATCAAGAAATGCAGGAATACTGTACAGAACAAAAAAGTTATCCTTCCAAATCAGATTAGAAAAGGGGCGTCTGGATGATAATCTAAAAAAAATTATGGGCCTTTTTTACAGTACTAAAAGCGAAGTGACTTTTGATTTATAGTTTATAAGAAACTGGTTTTCCTCCTGATCAAATTTTATTTGACAAAATCATGTGATATGCCTAAATATGGTCATGGTGACATCACATCATGTCCATATATAGGCACATCATGACTATATATGGGCATACAACAGTTTTTTTTCTTGATGATAGTCTGACTAGTTTCAGGCATCTAAAATATCCAGATTCGCATTTTACAATTCTAAATTTCTTTAAAATGTTTTTCAAGAACACTCAAAACAGTCTTTTAAAACATTGAATATGCACCAACTCCCGTGGAAGGGGCTGACACTTGGCCCACCCTTTCAGAGGATACATACTCCCTTTAAGAGGATACATATACTCCCACACACAAATCTACCCAGGCTCAGCACTCTGCGTCTGACATGTTTGGCTCCCCCTAATACGAAAATCCTGTGTTAGGTCAATACTTCTGGTAAGGTCTATCGAGGTTTTATTACAAGAGCTTTTTCAGTAGCTCTGTCTATACAGTACTGTATCCAGTACATTCAGTGATTTCATATAAACTAATTAGTTATGCACAAAATCGTAGCAAATCATAAGCTTAGGATTTTGAACTCTAATTAAACAACTCATCTATAAGTGGTAGATTTGAAGAGGCTAATAATCAAAGCAATCATTAATTTTGTGGGCTCAGAACTAATTGTGATGTCAGCTCATGGAACTACGACCAGTTGGCATTGGAGTGCAAGTTTTATGGTCATAATTAATATTGATTTCAGTAAGAGATAGATTACTGATAATTTAATGCCTGTCAACTAAACAGATGTTTTGATTTGTGTGACCCTCACATGACCCTATCACAGTTGAACATTATCCTAATTTATGTGTGACATTGTCCAAATGTAACATTTTATTTATACATAGTTTAGGCCAAATAAAATTAATTATTAGTTTGAAGTCTGGGATATGAAATTATTTTGGTGAGAGTATTTGCTATTTACTATCCTATATACTTCTGGTAAACAGGCTGATGAATAATAGAAATTGTTTTTTATAAAAAAAAAAGTAAAACTAATCTCTTTATTGTATGCTTTCATTTATGTTTCCACATCTTAGGCTTCGACAACAATCTTTCACATCATCAATATTTATTATTTTCTGGCAAATAGTAAGGTTTTTCATGAGGCTCCAAAATTTGGGGACGTGAAACTAGTGGGGTGTGCACAAATGGATCAACTTAGGTCAAGGGGGCAGAGCTAAGAGATCAAACATGGGTATTGCAAGGGTTTTTTGAAGCCTTTAATCTCAGAAAAAACAAACAAATTCTATACTGAGTATTAAACTAATTTGGGTAGGAGGGGAGTGGGTTGGGGGTGAGAGGATATGATGCATATATATATATTTCATTATAGAAGTTTCTCACTGGCTCCTGAATTTTCAAATTCTGGAGTGTAGTGGGAGGAGGACGATGATGCATACAGTATGTAGATCTTTCACCATAGAAGTCCCTCCCTTCCCCCTTTATTTCAGTTACTTAGACACTTAAACACAATAACATGCAATCCTATAGACTACCTCCTACTGGTCGCATTCTGAATAAACATACTTCATACTAATTTCAAGGTCGTCTTTCCTAATATCATTAAATATGCTAATCTTAGTAGCACTTTATACAATTATACACCATACTCTGTGGTCATTCAGTTAATACTGTTATCACAGGCGGCCCAGTACATACAACAGATGAATTTTGCAAACCTATGTAAACATACAAAGCTTTTAAATACAGTTAAAATGTCATCTTTTAATATCATCTTTATAGCTCAGAGTTCACTTTCATAGCTGCCATTATCTTTATTAATATTTATAAATAACACATTTATATTGGGAGAATAACAACCTCAAGGCCGTCTTGAGATAAAGCCATTTATACTTGATTGTTGAGTTGTTTATGTACTTCTATACAGTAAACATTGTCGTTGTTTTTTAATTAATACAGAACTGTAGGTGAATTCTGTCTGCAATTCACATACAGTATTTTTTAAATTCATGTTTGACTCTGTTTCATTACCCTTTTCCACAAACATAATAATTCAGTAATTTTAATTATTAAGTTATGCAAGTTTTTCTAGTTTTTCTTTATTCTGTTTAATTATTTAAAAAAATATTGTTAGCTCTAATTTAGCTTCGTCTGCAGTAGATAATAGTTAATGTTTAATTTGTGATATTTGATACCAGACAGACTCCTAACATCTATTAATATTCCATTTACATTCCTTTTCATTTATTGTTCTTTCTTGTCATGTATGCAAGTAAGGTATTACAGTATTTAATGATTCTTGAATAGTGAAATAATATTGTTCTAGATTCAGTTTCGTCTGCAAAAGATAATAAGTATCTGTCTGTATATTTGATATTTGATACCAGATTGAATATTGAATGTTTTCATTTTCATTTCATATCATTTATTTTATCGCAACATGGAATAACTATAAATGATGATTTTAAATATTACATATAATAATAAAATTCTGGAGACTTCTATGGCGGCGGTGTCCATCATTCAGTTCTCATGGCGCTCTTCTGAAATTAAAAAAACGTATTTACTAAATTGGCTATAGGTTTTACATTGCTTAAAAATATAGATTAAAGATTAAATTTTCCTTTATTGTCCAATTCCAAATAATTTGAAATTGGAAATTTAGGCTGGGCACATTTCGACCCGCAGCAACCTCAGTACAGCTCTAGCACCATAATAATAAGCTTTATTTAAAACACGGAAAACTTGGTTCAACTAACAGTTGTTATTCTGCAAGGCCGTTTATACAACAATTTAACTAGAAAAAAAAAATGAAATGACTTGAAATAAACAAGTCAAACAATTGTTTAAACACACAAATATCTAAACTAGACTTACTGTAAATCTTTAACTTAATTAAACTAAACAAACTCGAACAAAAGAAAAATACTGCAGCTTTTGTTTATTTGAGGAGCAGAGGAATCTTTCTTTACTCCAGTTAAAAACCGAACTCGGATCTACAGCCCAAAAAGCAGGAACAATGCCTCTTGGACAAACACTCAGCTAGTAAATTGTAGAAAAATGTTTTTTTTTATTATTTTTTTTTTCTGCCCTTTGGCATCCAATAGCATGTATGCTTTGCAATAGAATATTGCACAATATCCTACAAAACAAGTTGCATATTAAACATATGATACTGAGCTAGCCATAGTACCAGGTTTATTTGCAATACCCTTAATTGTTGGCGATTACAGCTAACGTAAAAACAAAAAAAAAACAAAATGGTGCCAGGCTTACAAACTTAATTAGTGCTTCATGGAAAACAGCTTATTATTGACTCTTCTAATTTTCAAGTGTTATATGAGGCTTGCTATAATAACTAGCGTACTGTCGCTAACGTTAAACTGAGTAATTAACATAAAAATGTGGTGTATTGTATACGGTACTTTCGTACAAAGAAGCTGTAATACTTTTACTCATAAATTTGGCAAATGACATCATTTTACAGCTTACCGGTATAATGTGGAGAATATGAATATATTAAAAAGTCGATTTGCTTGTTTTTGTCGCTGAGGCTGGTTTTGGGATGGCAAGATGCATATGTCAACTAAATATTATACCGTGGACTATTAAAACAAGCGACTGATGGTCTTATGTAAATTATTAAGTAAATATGTTTTTAAAGGATTAGGGAGGTTAGAAGCTATATTTTTTTTCTGTGATGCAGGATCTGTGGATTTGTTGTCAATTGTAATTTGATAGTTTGTGTCTTGTCAGTGTTTTTGACTCGACTACAACTAGTACTTGATTTAGTCATAGGTAAAGAACCTAAAGCAGGTACACTTTGCATGTACCGACATGCATGATAAGACAAAATACTGCACCATCAACAAGGGATCTATTGAAATTACCGTATACAGTATGCTTGAATAAGCACAGTTGCGCTCATAAACTTTTTAGGTGCTTCAGTGCTGCGCTTATTTTATCATAGTTCCTCGGGTATAAGCCCAACCCCTTCTTTATGCCCAATTTTATATACCTGCCTTCCTTCGGGCAAAAGCCCAGGGTAAGAATTTTACAAATATTATCAGAAAAACATCAATTGGCTTTGAATTAGGCATACAATATTATTCTCAATTTTGTGTTCAAGAAGGGTGGGTTTATGTACTAGAGGAAGTACAGTATGGCATTGGAGTTAATTTATAGGCTATTGGGAAGTAAAGGAGTTAAAAATGAATTACTGTATCATTAAAAAAAACTCATTAGTGTTGGTAGTGTACCTAGTTACATAAAAAATATTATGTCTTGAAATTAACTTGTTAATTTTCTAGGCACCTTAATATTTACTATATAAAAAATTGCACACGTTTGAGCTGAACACATTTTGTTATTAAGGCTGTGTAAGATAGATTCATTTTATAGATTCGTGGTTTTACCATATGGAACTACGGTAATGGAGTTAATTTAAAGGTTATTTGGAAGTAAAGGAGTTGAATATGTTCATCTTGTTAAAAACGAATTACCATTAAAAATCTTACCTGTGTTGGTAATGTACCTTGCTACATGAACTAAATTATGTCTTGGAACAAAATTGTTGATTTTCTAGCCTCTATTTATTGCACACGTTTGCGATGAACACATTTTTTTTAAAAGGTTGTAAAAGGTAGATTCATTTTAATTCTTAATGTATTTGGGAAATTTATTGTTCCAAGTGCTTTTACTTTTCCAAAGCCGGAAATTATACTGTAGATACAGTCTGGTATTGATTTTTTATTTGCCTATGAAAAACCTTAAAAGCCTTTTTTTTCCTCTAACAAATCAAGAATGGTATACTGTACATGGCATATCTTCACTATGCAAATGCAAATTCATCTCTAGCCCCTTTCAGATAGACGTTGCTGCAATATTGCGGTAAGCATGCCGGCATAATAACCGGTCTATACCCTTTCACACAGAGCGTTTGTTACCACAATATTGCGGTAATCTTATGCTTTTCTGTCTGAAAGGGTCCTATAGAATGGCGTAATATTGGTGGTTTAAATACCACCGCGTAATTGTTTTCAACTTTAACCTTGTTTGTTCATGCATAAATGCACACGCCGGCTTGATTGGCGCAATATCGAGTTGACACTTTCTTGTTAACTGTTAACTCAATATTGGGGCAATATTACTAGGGTGCAAAGTGGCCTAAAAAAGCCGGCATATTGGCGCCGGCATATCAACCCTTTCAGACAGAAACCCATGCCGGTGTGCTTACCGCAATATTGCGGTATTGCACCTCTGTCTGAAAGGGGCTTTTGCTACTGTCCCAACATTCTAAACAAAAATCTCTCCTCTCGGAAATGAATTTCCTACATTTATTAAAGCTTTAAGTACATTAGATTCATTTAAATAACAAAATAAATAATTTTGAAATTAACTTGCTCATTCTGTAACTGGGGGATAACAATTACTGTATTAAAAAATGTGTACCCTGATTTTTGTACTGGATTGATGATAACAGTAGTAATAAAACACTTCCCATAGTGACTGGAAGAGTATCTATAATTTTTTTCTCTGTGAAGTTATGGGTAACCATAAATACATCAATTTCTATATTCAAATTAGTAACTTTTATGTTACTTAAAAATGAGAAAGTTAATTTCAAAAATGATTTAAAAAAAAATGATATTTTGGTATATTGCATGGGACGATACTTTAAAGTTAATTTTGAAATGTTTACAAACTCAGTATGTAAAAAGCATCTTTCAGCATTTTTGGAACTGACGCATTATTGATATTTGTATTTTATTATAATATTATATCCCCTTGTTGACATCATTAATAAAAAATATAAAGTTTTGAAATTTGAATAGATCCCTTGTTGATGGTGCGGTATTTTGTCTTATCATCCATGTCGGTCCGTGCAAAGTATACACCTGCTTTAGGTCCTTAATAGCATCATTTTTCACGTGAAATAGAAGAATTTGATTAAAGTATTATTAAAGATACTCTACATATTAAAACAAAATTCTCTGATTTTTAAAATAATTTTCGGATTAATTTCTGGCAGCATGCAGATATGAAAATTAGATCATTCAGTTAATTTGCCTGATTTGAGATGTGGCATGGTGGTTAAGGTGCTTTCCCTTCAATCCCATGGTCTTGGGTTCAAATCCTGTGACAGCACAGGATTTTTTTCTCACAGCTAAACCACACTTTCACTCCCTAAGCCTCGTATATTGAGACTTCACTGATAGAGCATCATGTTATTTCATATTTAATAGGATCCCCTGAATATCAGCCGACCTTCTAGGATACACTGGAAGAAAAACCAAAACATGACCCCATAGGGTCAGCACCTAGTACCCAGGCCGTTAGAGGTCATGCCAGTCAACATTTTAAATTGTTTGCAAGAATTTTAATTCAGAAAAAGATGATGATAATGAAAAGCAGCTGGCTTACAGTATTATGTGAAAAACATTTGTGAATAAAAAAAAAAAGTAATTTTGCTAATGCTTCTTCATAATATTCGCTTTTCCATTTGAATTTCAAAGTGTTATTATAATTGAAGAATTATTAGAAGTTCACCAGTTTTCAAGGTACTGAATCCATCACTTACTACATTCATAGTATATTGACAATGAAAATGTAATAACTTCTGAATATTTTTCCGGAGGTTTACATACACCGAAGGGTACTCATGAACGGTGAAGGATTGTTAAAGCATTCAGGATAAAACGTCGTCCAAAAAAAATTTCATTTGAAAAGAATATTTTAATCTTTGAGGATTTTTTTACCTACATTCTTAGTTTGCAATTCAGTTTTTATTACCATAACCTGTTTTATGTAGGTATTATATTTGTTGAATAAAAGGATATCGAAATATATAGAACAAGCAGTATATTGTGGGTGGTGACATATGACCTTTCAAAATGCCAATCATAATTATCTGATTAAAATGTCTAGCAAATAAAAGGCATCACTGAAATTACGAGAGATACCATGCTATTAATATATACAGTAATAGGAGTCAGAAATTTTTATAACTATTACAGTATAAGTTAAATCATCCAGAAATAATTATAACTTATTTCACCATGGTCAATTGAAAGATCTGTTGGAACATACAATAGGAATATCTGTAAATATAAAATTTTTGTTTGTAATATAGTAATTATATAAATAAATCTATATAAAAAAACATTAAAAGAATATGGTTATTAAAAAAAATTTTCTCTTTTATAGTCAGTTTAAGGCATTGTCCAATTTCTTTGAGGGCTTCAGTGCAAATTAATATTTAATCATTTAAAATTTTTAGTTTCAATTAATCCAGCACGTGAATACCACATCTTACTGTACATTTGATCAATAAATTTTGAAGATATCTTTCCACGACTGTCTGGTAAAGTGCCAAATTTATAAACACAAATGAGCCAGTTCAATTCCATGTATCTTTCATTACACCATTAACGTGTGTGATCTAACAGTAGGAAATAATATATAATGTCTATTTATATTAAATAAACTGAAAATGGGAGATGTAATGGGAAGTACTAAATTGTGTGTAATGTATCCAATATAAATTGGCTGTCTTTGACACATAACACATAATGAAGTGTCAGTATAGTGGACAGAACAGAAAATTTGCAGGTTTTTAGACGATGATGTGAATACACAATGAAAAAAATAAATTAAAAGTCAATGAATAATAGGAAATTTGAATAAATAAATCTAAAAATGAACAGAAGTGTACTCAAAATATATTATATAAAAGAGTTTAGCAAAAATTAAAAAAAAAAGCAAAATAAAGTCTAAGAAACCCAGTGAAGATGGTTATCATACCAATATCAAAGATCTAACAAAACAGCAAACTCTTTGATTTCTGTTTGCAAATTCTGTAACAATGCAGTGTGCTATTTTCTATGGTTCCCCCTCACAAAAACAAGTACTTTCTGGTATCTACGTATCTATGTGGAATAGAAAAGGCAGCAACAGATCCATACAGTAGATTGGTTTCTATTTTGTATTGGCACGCCAACGTTAATTACTTGTTTTTGCGAAAAAGCACGCTGTCATTTTATGCTTCTATTTTGTTGCACGCAAAACCATGGAATTTTGTTTGTTGTCTTGATAAATTGTTTTTCCAAGTATCTGGTTATAAATATTAAAGATCCTTGATGAGAATAACTAGAAAAATGAAAACAAAAGTGGAAAAAAAATTAAAGAAAAACATAAGAAAAGCATAGGAAACCACAATATTAGGCCATGAAAAAAAAAAATTTTCTTTCCCAATATTTTGATTCAAGGAGCATAAGGGCACTCTTTTTTTCTTTTTGTTTTCTTTTCACCAAGTAGACACATTGAATGCTAATAAAAGAAGCACTAGACGTGATTCATACCATATGTATCCCCAACCACGAACGATCGAGGGAAGAATTTTACTAATGTGAATTAGCCAGATTTTCATACATTTTATAAAGTAAAGGAAATAAAATAAATTAAAATAAAGAAAAAATTGGTTAGGCAGAGAAAATGAATGCACGAGGAGATGAGAAACTAGTATTTTTTTTTATTTGGCCTTATTTACTAACAAAATATTTTGAACAATAAATCAAGCGATATTTATTCAACTTATATTTTGAACAATGTAAGAAGTAATACCAATTGCTACTTCTGTCCAGAAGGACAGGTGTTAAAAAGGTCTAAAAAGATCAGCAAAAGGAAAGTTGTTTTAGAAGAAGTACAAAAAGAAGGAAATGCATTGTCATATTATACCACTGATTCTAATCTTTATTTGGTTTTATTATGGAAAAAAAAGTTCACTGTAAAACGAAGATGGTCATATGATGGTCATGACGTGCTACAATATGAGCACTTAAGTGCTGGTGGAAGTTGTGTTTATAAGTGTTTATTGTTTAATCTAGGTGAATATAGTGTGGTCTCTGATTGCTTTATAATTCAGGTGGCTCACAACAAGTGGTCATATGCAGACAAAATGTTAAACGTTGCAGTACAGTAGTAGTACAGGTATTTATAGTTTAGGAAAGGTAAATTAAGTTATAGTAAAGCTGAATCCTAAGGTTGTTGGTTCACAGATCAGATTGCCCATTTCTTATGCTTTGGTGTTTTGGTTAATCTGTGCAATGTGGAGAGTTTTGGCCATTTCTTCCACACAAAAAGTCTGATTTACCTTTTCTGTATAATGCTGTTACCCATTTATAGTCCAGCATGTAGAGAGAGAGAGAGAGAGAGAGAGAGAGGGAAAGGTGAAGTGTCTTGCCTATTGACACAAACAACTTATTATCGATAGTAATTATCATCATCATCATTTTGTCTGTTCCCTCAAGGAGGGTCGTGTCATCTCAACACATCTGTTTATATTTATGTTTTGTTTATGGTGTTTTAGATTCATAGGATTTCTTAGCTATAAGCTAATGTTCCGACGACTCCTATCCAATGCAAATCAAGTCAAGGTCGCATCAAATTTTATCGTATGTCTACACAAGAGTTATAGCAGATAGTTATAGCACTTATACACTGATATAAAAAAAGATTAAAATTATTTCTTTTGATCTCATGATGATATTTCAATAAAACAAAGACGACAAAACAGAAATTACATTAGGCGAGGGCTTGCCTGGGCTGGGCCTGCTTTGAATTGAGTAGGCAGTAAGTAGGCCATCCCAACTATCAACAAATAAAAGGCAAAAAATGTTTAACATCCAATTTTTTCATCTTCACTTGGTAGAGCATTCCGAAAAAAAAAGCGAAATAAAACTCTTTTTTTGAGTTTTTTTTCTCACCTACCCTAAGCCTACCTATTAACATTTAGGAGATTTTTGGCAGCATTTGTAACCCGAGCCTCCAAGTAGCATGCGAGTACGAATGTTGTTTGTGGTTCTTCTTGCTAGAATGTGTGAATTGCAGTATCTAAAGATAAGGCTACCATATTAGCTGTAATTTCAGAATCATGTACGTACAGTATCTCACCGGCGTTCACCGTATCTCGTTCAGCCGTATCTTTAGACACAGCGAACAAACTACCACGGTTATTTTGCGGATTTCCCAAAAAAAGACATGAAAATTTATATGAAGTTTACAACAAACGGTAATAATATAAATTTGTCCTGTAATGTTTTATTTGGATTACTTTTGACAATTATGAAGTTAAAACAACTCAAAAAATTTATTTTAAAGATGCTTTGGTTGATATTATGAACCAACTAGGCCTAGTAGAATTGCCTTGAAAACTAGACTGTGGTCAAGCTACAGATGTTATTGTAATCAACGTGTTGCAAGTCAATTAACAGAAAGTTCTATGGATGAGAGCCTTGCCAATCTAGTCATTTGCTGTGTTAGCTTGCGGGATGAAGTGCTTGTTTCCTATCAGGTGACCCCGTTCATATGGTCGTTGTCAGCCTCATAACAAACTATGATATCAATGGTGTAACTTACACCGTCGGAACAAGTCTATACTTGTGGAAAACTGTGCAGGTGGCTATGAACAGTTGTTCATTATATATGTGGCAGACCCACAGTTTTTACAGTATAACCAATTTATTGCAAGTTACGAAATGTTCCATGTGATGGATAATTAAACTAAAACGTAAATGTCCGGGTTAATGAATTGACAACATCTCGTTCATGACACATTTTAGAATTGTGCAGGTACCTTCCATGTTCTATGATTCATGTTGTTGAAGTTACTGTTGGTGAAGGTAGTCTTTTCCTGATGAGAATGGGCAGTGACACAAGTATCTATAGTGTTATTTTTAACCCAAGTGCAAATAATAAAGGTGGTTGCACCCAGTGCAGGTGGCCGTGATGCAGGTGGCCGTAATGCAGGTGGCCGTAATGCAGGTAGCTACAGTGCAGGTGGCTGTAGTGCAGGTAGCTACATTGCAGGTGGCTGAGGTAGCTATAATGCAGGTAGCCATTGTAGTGTTGTTGACTACAGTGCATGTTTTAATATTTTGCGTGGCTATAGTGAAGGAGTACTGATGTTTATGGTGCAGGTGGCTGAAATGCAAGTGAATGTAGTGTAGAAAGCTTTAGAGCAGGTGACTACAGAGCAGATTAGAGATATGTTAGTTTGGTTTGGAAGGAAAAGTATGTATGGTTTTTAGGACACTGCTACTGGCAGGAGACTTGGGGTATTTGGGGACAGAAGGAGAGACAAATGTGATGGTAGACAAAGTGCTTTACCCATGGACAAGCATGATACACAAAACCCTGACTTAAAGTTGCTAATTTACACCAAACCACTAATTGCAGCGCGATTACATGTGTACTGTCGTCACACTACGATCACAACCCATGCCTTGTAAATTCTTAATACTGTATGTTGATAACAGTCAAATTTTAAATCGAAAGAGATTTATGTTTGTGAAGTAATTATTGATTTTTGAGTGTATTTTTGCAAAGCGTTGATTTATGTTTCATCATTCATATTAATAAATATTTCTTTTTAATTGCTTAGATGGCCAGATCTAATATTGCTAATTTTAATTATTGCATTGATGTCATCTTTTATTTATGGAATCAAATGTCAAACATTTCCACTGAGTAATTGAAAATAAATTTTCCAATCTTTCTGGCTTTTTACTGATTGATAAAAAGTAAGAAACTCCTAATTGGAAATGTAGAGAAAAGTGTGTGTGGAGGTGATGTTAATAAACTATGGTATGGATTGATCATAAATCATCCAGATAGATCTTAGGTTAAAAATTTGCTTCCTGTTTTTTTACAGCCTTGTTTTTCTATGTAATTCTGATAAATGTTGAAAAAAAAATGAAATCATATCAAAGATAATCTCAGAATTTGAACAATTTATTTTAAAAGAGTTCTCTCTAGATATAAGATTCAAACATTATTGTCCAATGAGGGAAATACGGAGTTGAATAATTTCATTGCATACACAAACGTTATAATTTATAATTAATAAATACCAGTTTTAAATATAATTAAAAATGTTTATTCAAAAACTCTAGTCTGATAGTAAAAAAGAAAATGGCCGTCAACAAAGAGCACAAAATTGCAATAATGATTTGTAATTAAAAAGAATAATGATTATAAGTTACTTGAATATTTGATTTGTGTATTATAGGACCTAATTGAAAACGAAGCTTCCCTGGGACGGATGCAGGATTTGGCAGTAGGGGCTGCGTGAGTGTCCGCACCACCTCAGCCCCACCATGGTTGGGGCTGATATGGGAACATTTTGAGAATATTGACCACTTGGTGCCTGGAAATTGCACTCTCATACCTTAAAAATCTTAGCGGCGATTCATGTCAACAATAATATAACACAACAATTATTTTTCCTTATGCAATTTAGGGGGGTACGATTGTACTGTCTATTCCCCCTGCATCCGGCCTAAGCTTCCGTATTGTAAAACATACAAACTTTTACCAGAGGTTAGTTAACCTGTTAATATTGTATGGAACCTAATCATATATTAAATTGAATCTACCTTATTTAAAATCTTATCTTAAATTTTATTTAATTGTAATAACAAAGTTTCTTTTTTATTTACTATTTATTTTTCAGTATACTGTAACTTATTGAATTTATGTATTTAATATTTATCGGTAACTCATTTCTACTCTTATTCTTTATTGCATGTACTTATACTAATACATTGCAGATGAAAAATTAATGATCTGATGCTGATTTTTAAAAAATTAATTGTATTTTCATACAAATCTTATGTTAAGTGAAATTTATTGCAATTGCAATCGATATTTGCTAGATAGTTAATTACTTTTTGCCCCAAAGTGTGCGAGTAACAACCTGAGCCAGATATACAACTATTAAGGATTAAAATATTTGTCATAGAACAGAACAAGTTATTTTGATTCGCATTTGTTTAGAATTCTAACGGACAGATGCTTTAATTTGGATGCTTGTGTTGGCATGCAGAATTGAAAGTTGAGCATTCGTCTGCTTCTTTTAATTAAAGCCTCATCTGTGTTTTTTTCAGTGAAGTCTGTCCCAGACTATAACCAGTACATTTAAATAGCTGACACATTACACAGCGATGAATCAGTATTTCTACTTTAATTTTGCCAAGATATATAGATAAACCTTTCTGTGTTTTGCTAATGAAATTCAATATTTTAATTGCTTAATTTGTATATTTACTGTAAGTATAAATTTATTACCTTTACTTCACATCTAAAACAAGAAATGTTTTCTCTGTAAAATTATGTGAAGTGAGTACAATTAACGTCTACCAGCTTTCTTTAGTTTTGCTTTTTCCGCCTTCAATTGAGAACACATTTCACAAGAACTTTCAAATCTACTGTTATTCAACTATAGACAGTCTTCCTACTTCTACCTTCCACTTCCACGCACAACCTCTCGTTCACACACCATCTTCGTCGCTGGGTCATTTGTTGTTTGTGGGGTGTTTTTGAAAGTGAAATAAATTGAATTGAATAATACCATCTTTGCAGATTAGACAATATGATAGTACACTCTTTCTTTCACAGTTACTAAAATTGCCAGTGTAATTGTCATGTGTTTATCCCCTGATAAAAAAAAAAAAAACAACCAGTGTATAGAAATTTAAACTGCGGTGACAAAAAATATGTGTATAGCCGTACTGTACCACGAGCATCCAAGGATATTGCATCATGGGAATTTGGGCCAAACCACATGATCAATTGGTAGCAACCCAACCTTTCTTTTTTCAGAAATTAACGTTTTATACTGTATTATTGTAGGCAGTAGCAGGATGTTGGCTTAACCTATAATAGTGGTTTTAGTCTGAAGAGGACGATCGATACTCTAAGCTTGTGACAATGACAAGGTAGTTTGTACAATAGAATGGCTGTAGAATGAATAATAGATTTTTCTGAGTTCACCTTAAGTTTTTCAAACAAATATTCATTTGTAAGTATTCATTTGTAAGTTGTAGTCTCAGACTTATTCACTGTATTTCATTTCATTTATTTTGTCTTTGGAACACAGAAGAATAATTGTGTATTTTTTATGTAAATTGATATTTTTTATCAAGGGTATTACCCTTAGTTTGGATCTCAAGTCTGTGTGTTTGATTTTTCTGTGTTTGTGGTGTCTTTGCGGCTACTGCCCTTGCGTGAAGTAGCCACTATGCCATCGAAATGCTTTTCCGATGTAAGTGATGGTAACTTTTGTAAGTCTTTAATCATGAGCCGACAATTTTGATCATGAGCCGACAACCAATCAACATTCAAAAATAATTTTGCGAACACATCCGATCAAATAATAAAAGAGTTTACGAGTGATAACCGATTCTACCGCACTAACAAAACTACTTTACTATTTTATTGCTCTGCAATGTCAAATGCAAGTTCTTTGTAGGTAGGTCTAGATGTTTGGTTTCACTAAATTTGACAATTGTTGGCCTAGGTAGAGCTACTGATTTTAATGTGTTACTAATAGTATTATTATTATTACGGTAGATGAAAATTTGTTTTGACATTTTATTTTGGGTCTGTTTGTTTTCCGTTGAGTTTCAGTTTACATTACTTCAGTATAGGTTAGCCTACAGTATGTCGCTATCTGTCATTGGCCTGCTGGTCAGTCGTTCAGTATGTCATCGAATCGTAGCAGCCCTCTTAGTGTGGCTAGGCTAGGTCGTCCACAGGAACTAGTAGGCTAGTGCCTAATGATTATAAGGGTTGGGTGCTAGGATTTGCCTGATGGAGGGGAGGAGTCCAATTTCTCCGACAAAAGCAAAGTGTGCGTGGTCCTGGCGTCATCCTGAAATCTTCTGAAATTAGTCCTGGTGGTGAGGCCCACTAAAATGTTGGATGAGTTAAAAGTAGTAAAAAAAAAAATCATGTCAAGCAGTAGATAGAAGCTCCTGCTAGGAGCCTATTTTTAATGAGTTTCAATAAAATGAATAAAGAAAACAAAGAAAGTTACACTTTAAATTTTTATCTTTCATTGAGCAATATGAAATTAATTCTTCGCTGTTCAGGAGGTTATGGAGAACAATATATTAATTTGAATTTTGATAGGTTCATAGAAATGAGATCCTTTCAAAGAAATTGGCGGAAAACAGGAAAAGGGCAAAAGGAGGATATAATGTCACATTAAATTTTGATCTTTGATAGCAGACAAATTATTAAGATTTACAGCTGAGCAAATAACTTGACAGTTTCAGAAATGAGGTGATGAACTGGCCGTTAATCACTTCTGGTTCTTGAACTTGAATCCACATGATAAGTGGATCTTGGACACCTGCCCAGGTGTTAAGAAATGTAGGTATTAATTATTCATTATCATCAATAATTTATGTTGAATATAATATGCGGCCTTGTTTTGAAAAAGATAATTATTTTTCAATTTCTTATATCAAACAAAAGTAACATGGAATAAACTGTAAAAGAATTTTTTTTTAAATGGCAAATGATAATAATCTGTTTATATATGATATGGATTAGTGTCTACTGAGTTTTGAAGCATAATTGGAAAAATTCAAGTGCTCAGTTTAATTGAGTCACATCGTACTGCTTTGGAGTTTATTCCAGAGCTTGGACACGTATTGAAAAGCTTGCTATTATAATAATAATTATAATATCCTGGATTTAAAGGCACATTATGTTGTTGAATCACTATATTATAAGTGCTGTGCATTAACTAACTGAATAAGCTATGAGACAAAACAAAGAAAGGTAAAGGAATTGCTAGCAATTCTACAATCTGATGGGAAAAGCATACAGAAAAATGATTTCAATCTCTCATAGGCGGATTCAGGGTGGAGAAGTGGATAGGGAAAAATCCCCAGATACAATATAGATTAGGACAAGCCCTCTCACAAAATTCTAGAAACAAAGTAACATTCTTAAGATAACTTGTAATAATAGCATATTATAGTTTGCTCAGGTTCTGATCCACAATTTAAATGGGGGGAGGGGAGGTCGGGGAACAGCATTTTCAGAATAGATAATTGAGAGCACATAACATTGATATGCATTAGAATTTTAAAAATTTAGTGGAAAAACAGGGTGGGGGTTCCGTCCCCTGTCGCCCCCCTCCCCCGCTAGAGGATCCGCACCTTTGGCTTACTTTAATTCTACAAAATGATTTAAGGGGGACATGTCCACTCATTTGGCCCGGCTGTGTACTTGGATTCTCTGACATTTAGACCCTATTACTCAATACGTACCAATGCCAATGTAACCATTATTATCATCAACATCATTATTTTCATTTGTCTCAGTCTGTTTTTATCAATCAAATTAACATTTTTTTTTGTTAATTCATTTTCAATTTAATTACTGTATTTATTCAAGTAAGCACCTCAGGGCGTTTATTGTTAAGATAGGTTTTTGAGGGGGTATTTATTCGAGGGAGGCATTTATTTATTTTTTTGGTGAAAATGGACACATACAGTACACTCAACTATACTGTACATGTGCACAGAACTACAACACATAATTAGATCATAAAGACTTATGATGGAACCAGGTTTGAAAAAATGGAATTCTACTGGAGTAGAACATTAATAGAATGTGTTGAGAATATATTTATATTTTATTTATGTATATTTTTATGGCGACTCTGTTATTGGTGTTTTTGATACACTGTTGAGTCTTGAATAAATAAATAAATATAAATAAATAAATAAATATTACTTCCATTAGTTTTTTTTAGAGGGAGCATATATTCAAGAAGAAAAATGCCTAGGAGCATTTATTAAAGGGAGGCGTTTATTCCAAATTAGTCTCGGGGTAGGGAGGGGTGGGAGTACTGTATTGAAAATTTCTTTATTCACAACTTCATACAAATTGCAGCCTCACATCTGAATTACATGTACTTATAAAGTAACAAAACATTCTGCAATCTCAGTGGTTATACCACTCTCTCAGTGGTTATACTTAATCAAATTTGTCAAAAAAGGGACAGTACTTTAATATTTCTAAAATGTTCAACTCGAGTTTGGGGCACTTCATATTTTCTTGGCCGTCTAATAATATGGTATGTATCTGTAATTCTTTTGTAGCCCCTACCTTAAGAATCACGTGTGAACCTAATATTGGGCATACTGAATACCAGCAAGTTTAGTAAAAATAATCAATGTGAAAGTAGTAAAACTTAACTCACTATGTGACAAAGCTATAATTAAGAAATTTGAAACCATTCTTAAAACGATACTCATCCACTTCACAACTCTGTCTTTGTAAACACATCCGGTAGATTAAGAACTCCATTTATCAAAACGAATAGGTTTAGGGACTCTTTCGTACCTTGCACAATCCAGCTCAAAAACAAGGCATTTTTACGATGAGGCCTAAATCCTATTTGCATATATTGTTTTGTACTATAGTATAGTTAAATTTATGTTTTGATGGTCTTTTTCTATTTTTGTAAATTATATATTTGTAACAAGGAAGTCAATTTTCATAACTTGTAATCTGAATATAAATATATAATAACTTTTATCACTGATTAGTATATTTTCAATTTAAGGTACAGTAATAACAATTAATAATTAAACTATGGCATTTAATGATAAGACTGTGAAACAAATCTGAAGCCACAATACAAAATACTAATTTAATAGCAACTGTTTACTGCTAGTTGATTGTCACATCAAACATCAATTGATGCATTATAATATTTCTTCTACTGTTCTGTGAAATAATAAATCTTTATGCATGCAACTGCGAAATAGAATGACGAATTGTTCTACAAAGTGTTTTTGGAGAAAATGATTAATACTTGCGAGAAATCAGAACAACGATGTGCCAAGCTTGTTTCAATTTTTAAACGTATTGTTTATAGACAGACACTATAAATAAGTGTCTGAGGTTTAATGAACAAGTTTTTCTGGGGTAGCTCAGAGGCAAGATTTCCTCAAAAACGAGGAAGATTCATCAAGAGTAATAATTTATTTCATGAATAGTACGTTTTTTTTTTCACGTTGTACCATTGGCATCGTAATTTCTTTAAGAAATGATACGTTGGTGTGTTGTGATAGTAGTACAAAATTTCTTACATTCTATTATTTACATAAGAAACGAAGATACACAATTTATATTCATTTATAACTGTTATCAAAACGACTTTTTTTACATTGTGATATTTCATTTCATTCACTTTATTGCCAAATTCCATACAAGATATAAATTATGCAAATACACATTTCATTAGGAGGTTAAAAAGATTTCTCTTTCCCCGTTACAATAGTAAGAAATATATAAAAGCATGAATAAGATAAGGAAAGCTAATCAAATTCATAAAAAAAAAAATAATAATAATAATAATAATATAAGTAATAATAATAATAATATAGATACAGTAATAATACAGTAATAATAATAATATAAATTAATTAATATGAAAATGATAAATTATCTTATAGCTGTATTTTGTAAAATCATTTGTGTCAAGTTAAAATTTTCTAAAACCATGTTGTTACTATAGTACATATTCAGTAGAGCGCTAGAGGCATGTTCATGTAAATTAAAATGTGCCTGCCTGTTTCATCTGTCTTTCCATTATCTCCGCCAAAGAAATTGCCAAATGTATGTTCAGTATTAAAGTATAAATGTGGTATTAAGGTAAGCTGTACCTCTACCCCCAGTCTATCAACAAAATGTAATGAAAAACATTATTTTTATTTAGACATATGTTGGACCAATAAAATTGTTAATTCCTCAACTGATACTTGTGTATTATGAGTAAACAATGGCTATTATGCTTTTTTTTAATTGACTACCATTAACATCTTCCAGTTACGTCCTGGTACTCCGTCTAGAGTGTTCGTAAATTGAGAAACATTCCATCTGGGTGGGTCTGCAGTGCATTAGTTGGATTTGAGGACTTGTTCGGAAAATTCAAAGGGTGGGGGGGTTTGTGTATTTCACCAGAAAATAGGGGGGTTTGCTAGAAAAGGGGATTTGCCCGAACCTGGAAATCAGGAATGCCTCCTGCACTCGCGCAAGCAAGCAATAATCTCCCGGAACATAACCCATTTCCCTCAAATTCGTAATATTTGCATGTTTTTACTACATTAGCAAAATATATTTAAATATGATATTACGAAAGTTCATTTTAACCAGATCTACCAGAAGGGATTTCTTCATAATAATAATAATAATAATAATAATGATAATAATAAAATCTTTCTTTTACAACGGAAGTGGTGTTTTTCCACAAGGCCTAACTAAATAAGAACTACTTACAAAAATACAAATGAAAGGAAAATAGACAAGCTTAAAACCAGATATTCAACCAAATAGTCAGTACTTAAGAAATAGTTTTAATACAGTATTTAAAATTTCTTTCAACTTGGAACCCCTGTTTTATTGTTCCTACTGTTTATTCAAATGGCATGCATAAACTAATAGATTTAATTCCTTGTTTACTTTTCAGTTGAAGTGTACTGAAGCCATCCTTAAATGCCTCACAGTAAAACTCTTCACACTTCAGTATTTGTATTGTACTCAAGTTCAAGTGGCTATAGAAATCAGCCAATCAGAAGGCTGCAACCTGCTGTAGTACATTCACATGCAAATGGTAGCAGACGACAACACTATCAGCAGAAGACTAGACGGGATCAATCGTGGCCTAAGGAATTAGCTGATTTCTTTGTCATAGGTCAAGACAACCTACATGGTCTTGGTATGTAAAAATGGTTTTACTTATTTATATTTTTATTTAAATTTTAATCTTGTAAATATAATATTAATAAAATGTTTAATTATAGTATATAAAAAAGTGGTATTTAATTAATTTCTGTACATATAATTATGAGGTATTTTATAATGAATAAGTCATATTATTGTGCAATTATTATTAAGACTTGCATATTTAAGATGTACATTAATTATATAATTTAATACTGTAAAAATAAATTTCATTATTATGCAATAATTATATTAATGAGAATTACTAAGAATTCATAATTATACAAGTTTAAATTACATTTCTGTTTCATATGAATGGACAATAAAGAATTATTTAGATTGAGATTTTGAAAGTGTGAAACCGATATTTACAAGATTACAACTTTAATAAAACCTTCAACTTTCATGTTTGTTTTAAAATTTCAGTTTTCCAATGGATATTGAAAATAGTAAGGAACTTTGTATAGTTTCTGACCAGCTTTTTCACTTTGTATTAAAAATATTTTTTATAGTTTTATGGTGATTCCAATCAGTATTTGTTTACGTTTCAAAGTACTTGTTTACGTTTCAAAGGCCCTCAACCTACCCTCATTGACCCACTTTTCCATCCTTAAAATCCACTCTTATTATTTATAGTTTATCAATGTTATCACCCACCCACAGTTTACTACAGCTCCAACGCTAAAGGTAATTAATCGACGCACTAATGTATTGTAATTTGTTAAAAGTAAGTAAATATTACGGATCTTAGATGCTTAGAATGTAAGTAGGGAATAATAAAAAAATTGATACATCAATGCAGGTATGGAAATCAATTTCAGAAAGCAATTCTACTGTACAAATGTATTCTTTTAAGGTATAAAATATTAACATTTCAAAAGTCAAGTGTTTTTTTTTCTTTGCCACATGATATTTCCTTTTCTAGAATTGTAGTTAAATTTTGTTATTATATAGTAACATAACATAACATAAAAAAAATGTTGGTAATAAATACTGGTAGCCAATCAGGAATCAGCTTACATAAAAATAGAAAATGTTGCTGATGGTGAATGAGGGATTGGCTTACATGGAGATGTCTAAGAAAATCTGAAGCTAAATCTAAAGTAGTATTAAATTCACTTCACCTGGTTTTCATCTGAAGATTTTAAAATTCTAAGTATCAAGTTTTGATTTGTTGAACAGTAGCTGACTGCCATTGCATTAATATTGTAGTAAGCTTTATTTGAATGGTGGTGTATCTTAAAGGATGTTGGAAGTTGGTGGATGATGATGGTGATGGAGCATGGTGATTAAAATTATAGTGAGGATGATGATGAGAAAGATTGTTGTGACAATGAGGATGGTGTTGATAAGGATGATGGTGAGGGATATTATGATTAGGTTGAAGATGGAAGATTTTTTTCCCTGTGACATTTGCCCACCGTGATATTTTTAATTTAATAATTGAAAACCAAGATAAATATACAATCTATTCATTTATATATCAATAGTTATGTTTTGATTTAATAATATTAAAACATAACTGTTGATTATGAAAGTGTTTTAATTGTGGTAATGATTTCAATAAATTAATAATTAATTAATTAATAATAATTAATATTTATATACAGTATCACATGTTAACAACCGCGAGGCGCTTTAACAATAACATAATAATTATTACAATGTGTTTCAAATTCTGCATTAAAATAAACAATAATTGAAAGCCTAGACAAATATACAATCTATTCATGGATGCCTGTCAGTCCAAAGCTCAGTATAGCATGAATCTCAATCACCAATGTTTCTTTGAAAGCATGCAGGACATCTAAAACAAAGTAAACGGCATTTTGAATGGTAATATCTCTTCCTTTTATTACTGCCTCGGGTATACAAATACTTTATGTAGTCTGTATTAATATTAATAATGTATGAAAAAAAAAATAATAAGACAAGAAATTCATAACATACAATGATTCATCATGTAGATGGATTTAATGTCATTTGGTTTGCTGTGAACATCCCTAATATTGTAATGGAACAGTCTCACCTCCAAGCTTTATACCAATTACGGACAAATTGTGATGATAATGGTAATAATTTTAATACCTGTAATCTGTAAATTTTTATTATGTGCAGATTTTTAATGTAACCAAAAAGCATAGAAAGTATACGATGAGCTATAAAGCAAGCATACAGATAAATCATGTAAAATATGTCCAATATTTTCTGTCTGTTCAGGGATTTCCACGTTTGTGACAGACTAGGGCAAAACCAGATTTGTGAAAAAAATTCAAAATTTAGTTGTTGGTATTATTAGATTCTGCATGAGTTCTTTAAAACAGTGTTTATTTGATGGAATTGGTTGAGTATTATCAAAGTTATGAATATTTAATTCATTGGATATTAGCCATGTAGATTTTGAAAAAAAAAATAGAATTCCAAAGTTTCCAAAATATATAGTTTATTATTAAGATTGTATTTTAAACACCTTTCAGTTTGATTTAGTGATTGATATTTTTACAGAAATGTTTTTCAATAGGCCTAAATTATCTTTTATAAAATGCAAAAACATGAAAATGTTAAAAATTCTGATTCTTGAATGTTTTGGGTGCTTGTGGGGAATTTGAAGTTGCGACAAATGGTGGGTTATGCCGGAGCCGGTCATATTTTTTTCAAGATCATTTATTTAATATCGCATGCAAGGGGTTCACTCATAAGGATACCCACTGTTTTGAAATAGTACATTTGAAAGTTCAATATAAAAAACAAGTAGTAAAATAAGTTTACACATAAACTGTCCAGATGTGAAGAGTAAGACAGCAACTTGTCCAAGATAAAAATACTGTAGAAAAAGTGCTTTGTTTCATGTTTGCAAAATTAGCCTCGAAAGCCCAGGTTCTTCTTTTCAAGAAAGCATCCTTCTTTTCTTCGAGGTAGTACAGTACATACACTGTACATAAATTTCAAAGAAACAAAACAAATTAAAACATGCTTGGTTTATCCAGTAGTTTTACTGTAGGTTAATACACTCCATGTTACAGTGACCCTATTTATTGTTTTATAGTACTAATTCCCAAAATTTACAGCATTCATTTTAAAAAGAAGCCCACCTCTTTACGTTGCAAAAGTAGCCTTGAAAAGAAGCCCATCCAAAGTTTGTAAAAAAAAGAAGCCCAGGGCTTTAATTTGAGGTTTACGGTATGGTAAATTTGGATATAGGCCCCTGTAGGCCCATGCCAGTCACGCGGCAGCACCTACCTGTACCAATTGATCTGTACTGTACACCAGGAGGCAATTTTCTACGCTTGTCTGAATTTTACATACTGATTGTTTTTCTTGCACATGAGCAATGATGCACATGAGCAATGATGCACATGGGACCGACTGCTTATACATTCCCTACAAAGGAAGAATAATGAGAGTAAAGCAAGACAAGCATTGGCAAATCTCCCAACTAATGTTCTGTTTACACTAACAAATTTTGTGTGACAACAAATGGTGATATGCCCATATTTGGGTGTAATATGACATCTTCTTGCCCATATATGGGCATATCACTAATTTGTCACATAGAATTTGATAGTACGGACGAAGCTTAAGACAGTGTCAGACACATCATCTGTTGTGCCATCTAGTCTGCTATCCATCACATTCAGGCATCATACTGTAGGATACTGGTACAGAACAGGATGATTACATTTTCAACTAGCATTGAAGTATGTAAATAAGGCTACATGTTATAACCAATCATGCAGTACAGAGCAGTGTGTTTACATTTTTTTAAACAGCTAGCATTGAAATATGCAAATGAGGCAAATGTATTCGGTACATGGCCCTCGATCATAGAATTTAAATAAACTGTTCAAAAAATGTGTACCAGGATGTTGATATTAGAATGAGGCAACATAGAACATGACAGCCAATCACAGGATGCGGAATAGGATTTTTACCATTTTTAACAGGCATCAATTTAGGAATGTGAATGAGAAGATGCTTTACATCATACAAAACCAATGCATTTCAACTGTAGTAGGATAAATGACATAGCTTAGATTTTGTTGTTAGATTTTGTTCATTTTTTGTAAGTAAATAGATTGATGGCTGACTGTAGCTTCAAGGTACACTGTAGAGTTTGTATAAATTATGAGAGTTGACGTGATTGATTGATGGGTTAATTGTTGGCATGGTTTACGGATAGATTGATTGATTACTTTCCAGAAAATGATTGACAGCCTACTCTGATTTTGTATTCCAGAAAATCAATCAAAATTATTATTAATTAGTGTAGACATACGAATACAGGCCCATGTATTATTCTATACTATAATTGCACAACAAATATGGGATGAAGTACTGTACTACATCATACAGTAGCCTATCATGGGCCAGGAGACTCAAGATATTTGTATTTACATTAGGGCATTGGAGCTCATAATTAAATAACTTGTAATTACATGGGACTGCGATTACATTGAAGTGAAGTTTGTCATGTAATGGCAGTTGAGATGCTTGCCTGCCATTTCAAGTGTCTTCAAATCCGATAAAAACAGATTTTTTTTTTAAGCACTTCCACTCACATTACACCTCATATTAGGAAGCTTTTGATTTGTTCGACGATGTGACGCTAGAACGTGATCACTCATGCGTGACCGTCCTACTGGGCGTCCTACATTCTTTGCATACATAGATTTTGCCAAATTGCGTCCCAGAATCCACACGATGAGAAGAACTTAACAAGTAGATGACTTTTTAGTGACGTCATTACCGTCTACGTCCTACCGCCCTCGTGCAAGCGAAAGCTTCCTATTAGTAGGATTTAAGCCATGTTTATATTAGATTCATTCGATCAAACCACACTGTATCCATCCTATCAAATTTTATTTAACAAATGTATGCGATATGCCCATATTTGGGTGTATTATGACATTACCGTGCCCATATGTGAGCACATCCCACAAATTTTTTAGTACAATTTGATGGTTTGGACAAAAAATAACATGTACTGTACTTGGTCATTTTTACACAAATAAATCAAGGTTGAATGGCCGGTGCGACAATTTTTTGGTCAAATTACCCAACCTTTGTGGTAGGTTACCAAGCAAAAATTTGCCCAGGAAGATTAACCAGGCTGTTTTTCTTTAGCAGAAGAGTGCAGTGCGAAAAAGTGCAACTCGGGGAAAACTTGCTTATATCGTGCGACAAATGGTATTCACTATTAGACTGAACATGTGCAAAATCATTCAATAATGTTACTCTTTGTCTTGATCAGAATAATACCAATGTGAATAAGACTTTAGTGTATAGAACATACAGTTTATAGTACAGATGGCAAATGTATACATACTATTAGATTTGAATAGTTAAATAGCTCCGTTCACACCATCCATTCTCCCTCAACTCGCAGAAGTGTCCCGGAAATCGGGACGGCATCCCACACTCTCGCAAGAAAGCAAGAATCTCACGGAAAATAACCACTCTTCTGCAAATTCATAATTATTCATGTTTGGCGAACCCAAATAAAAATTCTACATCCACTTTAAAACATTTAATGTATTATTTCTTCATTTCTCTCTAAATAGAGAAATCTAAAGACCACATTTAGTGCCCAGGGGTCCCAATGTCTGCTGGGTCCCAGGATGAAGTGTCCTGGAAATCGGCCGAAAGGCCTCCTACACTCCCGCTAAGAATCTTCCAAAAAATAAATCATCTCGCGCAAATTTATGATATTTACATGATTTTACGAGTTTTTACTATCTGTATTATCAATTGTCTCCCGGAAGTCAGTGCCTGTGGTTATCATTATGCACAGCAACATATGTGAAGGTCTCTGGCAAAACCAGCTATTTGTAGGAAAAAATAAAAACATTTTTTAGTATTGTTAGATTTTGCATGAAGTCTTCTCTTAAACAGTGTTTATTTGATGAAAATTGGTGAGTATTAGGAAATTTATAAATATTTTATTCATTGGATATCAGCAATGTAGGTTTTAAGAAAATAACTTTCAAAGACTCAAAAATCAAAAGTTTATCATTATTATTAGGATTTAAATTTTTAAAAATAATTTTGATATACTTTTCAGTTAAGAGATTGATATTTTGCAGCAATATGCTCTTTGATATTTCTTCTCTTTTATAAAATGCAAAAATCTGAAAATGTTCAACATTATGATTCTTAAACATTTTGGGTGCTTGTGCGAAATTAGAAACTGTGACAAACTGCGAGTTTTGCCAGAGCCGGTCAGATATGTGTTAAGAAAGTTAATTTAAACAGATCTCCCGGATGAGGATTCTTCCAACTTGGGACATCTACAGGGGCGGATCCAGAGATGTCTGAATGGAGGGGGCCTAAAGTGGGCCAATCGAGATAACACCACCCTAGGGGGTCCGGGGCCAAGTTTTTGTTTTCTAGACACCAAAAATAACCTCTGAGGCTTTTTGGGCGATCAATTTTTTTTTATTTAATTTTACTTAGGTTAGATCAGCTTTCCATAAATAAAACAAATAACCAGACAAGATATAATATGATTTGTTCAAAAATATTTCTAGTACTATTTAAAAACTGATGTATTATTTTGTGAAAAATATATTAAAATTAGATGTGATTGATTAAATTTTCTACTTTATTCAATTGATTGAACGTAAATCACTCGTTGGTTTATTAAGTATTACTAATTTAATGATTCACTGAATGCTTCTCACATAAATTGAAAACAATTTGCATTAATTTAGCGAATAATTTATATCGCCTGTAAACCATTTTGAATTCAGCCTAAATTTCATCATGGTCACCCTATTCAGTATTATGATAGCAGCTGTCACCTCTTTTGAAAATTAATGTGTATAGCGCCCTCTGTTGTTTGGATTTCTTTAGTTGGGTTGCTGTGTTTTTGTCTTGATGCTGACTGTGACATAGTATCCATTGTCAAGAAAGTTATATTATATCTCTATATTTATAATATTACATAGGTTATTAAATTGAAAAAAACTACAGTATGTTATATTAACAAAAAAATATGTTATATAATAATAACATATACTATAGAATAATATATAGTATTTTAGATTCATATCATGTGTGTGTTGATAAAAAGTTAAAGATTGTGCTTAATAATATACTGTAGCTTATTTTATACCTGAAACAAATATCTGTAGTTATGATCACTTTGTCATCAATTTTTTTAGATTCAGATCATAATTTCAGTCATAAAAGACCCATCAGATGATTTTAATACATGAAAAAGATGAATATTGCTCATACGATATAGTATGTTATACTGTATAATACATTAATATCCAAGACTGATATTATAATAAAAACTGATCTGTGAAAGAAGATATAGATATTTAAAATAGAAATAATTTAGCATTGGAGATGTGGATGGTATGGTTTGATATTATAAAATGTCAAATAAGCAACCTTTACTGTAGTTGTAATTGTTTATTATTTAAATCACATTTTTTGGTATAATATATTAAAACATGTCCTATGTTGTCCTTGCCACACATTCTGATTTTACATTTTAAAAATACTTTCATCCATATTGAAATTTTTTTTGGGGGGAAGACTATATAGAAAGAATGAGGCTCTACTGCTGCTTACTATTAAGTGTAATTTCGTATTGTTTATCATGTAGATTCTATTGTTTTTGTATTGTTTTTGTTGTTTTAATTTTGTCATTAGTTTATGGTAATGTTATGCAAAGAAAATATATACTTGTACCATAGTTTCTCGGGTATAAACCAAACTCAAGTTTAAGACCACTCCCTAATTTATGCCCAATTTCATGTACCAGCCTTTCCTCAGACAAAAGCCCAGGGTATGAATTTTACAAATATACTCAGAAATGAACATTAAATATGGGCTGGAATTAAGCACAGAGTGCCAGAAATTTGCCATTGGTTAAAAAAGGGATTTCCTGGGGGAATAGGCCCACCCCCTAAAATTAGCCCAATTTTGTGTTCATGAGGAATGAGCTTATACCAGAGGATTCATTCATTCTTTATTTAGCCTTTTATAAAAATCACATTACAATTTGCACATACATTAAAATAAAAATTCACAAAACAGAATAAAACTGAAAATCTAAGGAGGCAAGGATTAACAAAAGCAATTAAAATCGCTGTAGCTCACAAGCTAGTTAATCCATCGTTAGAGAAACAGCAATTTAAAATAGAAGATAATATATAATAAAAATTTATAATACTTAGGAAATTTAAAAATGAGACTTAATCATTATTGCAAAACAAAAACAAAAAAGAATATAAAATTATAAGATTAAAAAGTAGGAAAAAAAAAAAGAATAAAAATACACAAACAAATTTATAAAAAACCTCAAAATAAAATCAATATGCATAGGCCTACACAAAGTATATATATATAAATATATACATAAATACACACACATACAGTATACATCCACACATAGAGTACATACTTATACACACACACCCAAATATAAATAAATTAATTAGATAATAGTTTTGTAATGTTCTTTCAATTTTGCAGTAAATACATTAAGGTTGTCCAGTACTACAGAGGCTTTGAGAGTATTTGGTAGGTTTGACCACAACCGTGGGAACTCGTTGATGGTGCAGTATTTTCGCACCTCAGTACGTGCATAATGGTGTTTAAAAGTTAGCAAGTCAGTTTATCTTGGATTTACTATTGTGTTTGATAGAATGGAATTGCATTGTATGTATCCAGATAAGCATTTAATGGTGAATGATATAGTGTTTGTTTCCTTCTGTTTTCAAGAGTGGGCATATGTGGCAAAGACAAGCCAAACCAGTCACTCGTCGCAAAAATCGATTTTGAGTTATTAATACAGTGTAAGAGAGTAAAATAATAGCTATAAAATGATAAAAAAATCATTCAACTCGGATATTATCTTTTGAAGTTACAAGCGTTTAAACATACAGCTGTTTAAAGAACAATATATGAGAAATCAGCCTTCAAAGTTTATGACTTCAGGCATTTCTCATGCAGAAACTATCATCAAATCCTTAAAAAGTGTTGCTTTAACATTGAAAATGGGGAAAATAACAGCATAGAATGATGTATAGATATGTAAAGATTAGTTTAGTGCAATAAAATAGATTTTTAAAAATTTGACATTGTAGCAAGTTTTGGCCATTTTCTCTGAAACACGATTTGCGACGAGTGACTGGTTTGGCTTGTCTTTGCCACATATGGAGACACTTTAATCTTTCATCATATGCCATTTCCAGCCAAGGCACATCCGTGTAACTTTTCTGTTTACCCTTTCTATTTTTGAAGACAGATTTTCAGTATATGGATTCCATGAGGGTAAACCATACAATATCGGTAGCACAAGTGTTGTATACAAGGAACACAGGGCTTTACAGGTAGTTGAACAATGACCAGCGACTTACGGTTGTACTGTTAGTACAAAGAATGCGGCCCACTACTACTATACAGAGTACATTGGATAGCTCAAAGTATTGCTAATTGTATATCGTATTCCATTAATATTACTTTATGTTTCTATGGTTTTAAGATTTTCATTTACAGTAACACGGCTGCCAGCGACGAGTGTACTTGTCCCACAAGGTGTTGCTGTGGGTGCTAGGGATGACTATACTTGTCAAAATTGGGATAACATTCTAGCGTTTATTACTTCTTTGTTATACATTGCAGAACCACAGACTTAACGGGCGGTAGTATGGGGAAGATACGCCTAGACGATAACCTACAAATAATGTATGTGTGCTTGTTGTGTTATGTTTCTAGCAGTACACTCGAGTGGGGAGGGGGGGCGCCCTCTGAAAACATACCAACTCGCACTTGGCAAAAACAATAAAAAATGCTGTCCCACTGCTGGTGATGAGTTTACTCACGTCCCCTAATACTTCCCTGCAAATATATTAGACAAGCCATTTTTATGATATATGAATAGATGGAATTGCAAAAAGGATGTTTGTACATGTAAACTTGTTCTGGCACATGGGAAGAAACCTTAAAAAATGGTCTGGCAGTCAACATGTTAATATAGTAATATGTTACTGTAGTTTCTATTGATAGTTTTTGGAACATGCATCTATTGTTATATCAGAGAGAGTGTTTTCTATATTGATCTATGGATTCACTGCATATTTTTGCCATGCATGTTAATTAGTCAGTCGCTGGAAAGGTCATGATTTAGTATAATTAGCTATGGTCTACAACCTACTGGATGAAAAAAGAACAGATTTTACAGTTTTATATATTTCTCATTTTCTGACAAAAATTTAAAACTTTTACGTTGCGATTTTTCATAACGATCTCATCTCAGACAAAAAAATTAAGAGAAAATTTGTATTTGCAACTCTCCTTTAACTTGTGTCAACTTGTATACAAGATCGTACAAATATTAGCAGAACAAAGAGAGTGACGATTAGGAACGGAAAAAGCTGTTGGATGTGTTGTTATTTTAGCCGGTCTTATTGCTTTGTCGTTCCATCTTGTCCCATTTCGTGTAAGCCATTGGAAGCCCACTTCCCTTTACAAGCTACTTAATTACTATCTGAAGTTCATGCTTAAAGGGACAATTGGTATATTTATTCTATACTTTCTTTATGCAGTTTCAATAACAATTGTACTTTAGTGCAAAGTGGGTCAGCAGAAACATTATGTGACATTTAAAGAGTTAATAGTACAATAGTATAAACATATTATTTTAATTACGACACTTCTAACAAATGAATGGATACTCATTTGAATACCGTAAAGCCTTTTATTTTTGTGGCCCCTTTTTTTTTGCGATTTTTCTGTATTCTAGCTGTAGCTTTGCTTTTGAAGACAAAAATAGCATCCAGAATTGAGCGATTTTCATGCTTCCTTAAATTTTCGCGACAGCCGTATATAATTAAGGAAATTTAAAGGGCGCGCGAAAATACAGTCTTCACAGTAATTACAAAAATATGGTTATTATACAATAGAATTAATTATGTAGTACAGATCATGCTTTTAGGCACGTTTGTTATTTTTACGTGATCACAATCTGATCATGCCCACAATAGTCGACTACCACAATCGCATCATTATCACATTTGTTATGTAATTAACTTTATTTGTTACATGAATAAATCTTAAGGTGAATATCCAAAGTTCTATACGAATTTTAATAAATAGATATTGGATATTTTAATGCAATAAATATGAATTTAACTAATTTAACTAATATTATGGTACTTTTTTTTTAAGAACATCTGAATTTATAAACAATCTGAAGATTATACAAGGTGCTAGCATCAATTATTCCCTTGCCAGTGGATACTGATTTTTTATATTTTATTTTTTTTTATTATTAATTCAAAAATCAACAGCAATGAACACTGCTACTAACAGGGTTTATAAACAATAAAATATAAATATGCAAATATTGGCATATTTTGTGCAACTTTTTCTCCTCCCTGGAGAGTACAGTATCTCTCATCATGCTGCTTTGATCACGCACAACCAATCATTCAATGCAAATCATCTTACCTACCAGGTACCCATTTATATACTCTTTGGGTGGAGAGAGGCAAACGTAAGTAAAATGCCTTGCTAAAAGACACAAGCAATGGTCTTGGACTCCCAATCTCACGATCAGACACCTTTACATGTTTTACCACATGCTCCTACATTAACTGCTATATAAACAATATAGTTTCCTGTTCTGAACTTAAAAAAAAAAAAAATGAATGAAAATTCAGGAGTTGATGTTGAACTTCATCACTCTGAGGATTCAACCATTTTGGTATCTACATTTTTTAGTATTGGTACCTTCTTGGTCTGAATAACTGTTAGAAATAGATTAATATAAAATAATAATATTGTGAAGTTTATATTGTGCCAATTTCAAACCAATAATGTTTAGAGAGGCTCAAGCGCAATACTGTAACCCATGGTCATACAGTAGGAACGAACCAGCACAAAGTACAAACTTCTCCCTGTTTGTAATATATTTTGTTATAAATATATAAATTTTTCTTTTTTTGGAAGTAATTTAAGTTGTTTTTATGAGGATGGTAAGCTGAATTGCTTTTCATATCATGTGTTAACGAGTTTATAAGTAGAAAAGCCCCAAAAATGTGCATTTAATTCCAAAAGAATTCACAGGCTATCAGAAGACTGTAGATATTCCATTTTAGTCCTATGACTTTATTTGGCTATGTAGATTTTAGGCAGTATTGGTGTCTGGAATTGTCATTCTCTAAAGGCCAGGAAGTTTACAATCAAGTGGTGCACACACTTGGGAAGGTGCTGTACCACTCCGGTAGTAATTCCAGCAGCTACAATTGGACATTATATCCAAATGATAGATCGTAAACTTCCTGCCTTGGTAACCCATCTGTTCAGCCTTGGAGTAGACCAGTATCAGCAGAGGTTGAGTGTTGACCTCATAGATCGCTCCTCACCCTATGTTGTTAAGCATGTTCAAATGTTTGCAGATTTTATCTGAAACTTGAATTCTATTTATTTTATATGCAATACACTTTTCAGGAAGCTGTCTGAATTTTGGTGCCAGTTCTCATTGTCGATTTATCCAAGCAAAAGTTTTTTGGAACGCTAAATCAGTCTTTCCTGTTCTTTGTTCCTATAATCTGTATTTATGGAGGGAACTTGTTGAAGACTTACGACCGTTCATGTGAAAAACCCAGTTACCGGTCTATGGCCTGAACTCATAAGGATAGAGAACCGGACTCATTACTGCTTATCATGTACTATTGTGTTTTCTAAATTTAGAATATAAAGAGGTTGTGTTCTATTAAGTGATTTAGTGGAATTTACCAATCAACACCTTACCTGCTCACCTGAGTTATTTGTGCAAATTCTCTGCGTTGTTTGACAGCCTGTGAGCCAATAACAGAAACTTGTTGGTCTCCGCATTTGGACTTTTTATTATTTGTAAATGATGGGTGAAAAGAAAGACTTATCTGTGGAGGACGGGTTGTAAGTACAATTTTATATTGCTTTTTATTTTATTTTGTTTCATTCCACTTCTCAAGGCTTTCTATGCTGCTGCACCATCCCTATATAACAAACTACTACGTTTTTCAATCTCCAACTTTGAAAGAGTTCAAAACTGCTCGCAAAACTCATCTTTTTTTTTTCGCTAAGAGGGGACTTTTTATACCTTTTTTCGCGAACTTATTTTTTTTAAGATCGTCAGAGGAGGGCAGAAAATAAGAATAACATTTTATTTTGTTATTTAGAAAATAATTTTGCCAAAAACATCCAGATGGAAATAAAATTTTATTGGTGTAGTAATGGGATGGGTTGATTAAATGTTATAAGTTTATATAATTAGGCAGTGGTGGGTGTAATAAACATAAAGAAAAACTTCAAATTTTGTTCTACAATATCCATTTTTTAGTAGCGGCGATACACTAATTGGCCAAAAATAAAAATTTATTTTTATTCAAAGTCATTGTTGGCAGGCGGCATGTTTGCTATTAATTGGATATGAAAACGTTTTGCCTAATAGAGTTGTGAAACCATCGTGTAAGAGTGCTTAATAAATTGACAATAAATTGGCATAGTTACTAATTTCAATGTATGGCGGACATGTTTAATTGGCTCGAAAACATGAATAAAGCAAAAAATGATTAAAGAAGTTCTTGTAATGTGAATATTCTGAAGCAGAATAACAACATTCCAGAAGAGTCAACATTGAAACGGTTCGTGGTATATTTTTTGAGTGTATCCTTTGCTATTGTTTTTCAAAACAACTCAAACATCATTTAAGCTTTGAGCATAAGTGAACATCTCAAGATTTTCATTTGGTCAGAAGGTAGAAACATATAAGTATTTAAACAAATCTCAAGCTTTGAGATTAGTTTGGAGTAACAGAGTTTTGTTGTATTGTCTGAAGTTTTGAAAGTGCCAAGTGGTCAAATGTTTTGAAAGCTAATAAACAGCTTAAGCTTTTAGTAGTCAAACGTTTTGAAATCAGTTGAGCAGTTTAAGGAATAGTTACTTACTTAAATTTGGTGATAAGATTTCAAGTCAACAGCTTAATCTTTTTTGGTTAAAATTTTAGAAGCAAGTCAACAGCTCAGGCTTTGAGTGGACAACAGTTTTGCAAGCTGGTGAACAGCTAAACACTTTAGTTGTCGAAAGGTTTTGAAAACAATTAAACAGATGGAATACAGTAGTTCGTAAATTTAGTCAAAAGACTTAAAATCAAATCAACAGCTTAAAATCTTTCCTGGGAGTGTATCTCAATATTGTATGCAAGTGGAGTGATGTCTCAACAGCTTGGTGAGACATTTAAACACCAGTTTTCCTTTTTAGTTTAATAGCATATATACTCATGGTGGTAGATTTGTCAAGTACTATGGCTAGAGCACTCATGGTTTGCATGTAAACAATTCTTTAAAAAAAACATCAAATTTCTATAGGGCACTAGATCAAAACACTTTTTTGCTGAATCAAGGAAATGCTTTTCTTATTTAATATATCAATTGAAATCTAATATTAAAAGGAATCAATGTCAAATTTTTCCGCATATATAGGCATATTATAAATCCACACTCCGGAAAAATTGCAAATTAATTGTGTTTTAAGCTGAACTATTTAATTTTTTTCATTTTGTTTTTTATTTTAAATCCTGTTTGTACAGTGGTAGATTTGTATGTGGTTAAAAATAGTAATTATAATACAACTGAAATTTCCGAAATTCTTATCTACCAAAGCTTTTGTCGAAATATAACATATTTTGTTTCTGTGTATGTTTCCAAAGGGATAAAAATGTAAGAAACTGTCTAGCTCTGCAATTTTTATAAATGCCAACAAATTGTCTTAAACAAATGGATTATAATAATAACGTGTTCGAATTAAATGAAATAAATATTATTTATCCAATCTGTATATTGTATTTACATTGTTACACAACAAACCTAATTTGAATATAGTTAATCTTGTAAATCTTTTTGCTTTAAACTACATATACTTTTGCTCTCATACTCAGTTTTAGTACATATCTAGCCTAAATTACACTGGAAGTTGTGCGATCAGTGGGCGTACATGCCTAATGCTAATTGTCAGTTTAGTATTTCTTTCTTTCTTTATTTATTTATTTTATTTTATTTTTTTTTTGCAATTTTTAATGAAGAGCCTGTCAAATACTGGACATATATTCACCAGTTGGTTTCATTAGTCTGTTATGGACAATATATTGTTTGATTCCAACTCAATTTTTATTTTTGTTTGGCATTTGCAAATTAGAACTTATGTGTACAATTTTAACAGTTGAAGTTTACAGTACAGTAGGGTGACAAATTTTAAGCAGGTTTTGTATATTATGACATTATAGGGATTATATGGATATTTTTTTTTATTCTACCATGGTTTTATAAAAAGCATTTAACAGTAAATACAACTATAGTACTGGCTGTATATTATAAAACCTTCAGACACTCTTTAATATAAAACAGGTTTTGATGATGAAATGCTCAACAGTTTTTCATTTCTGTTAGTGACGGAGTTGAATTCGATAATGGGCGAGTTCATCCGTGGGGAAGACGTCTCATTAGTCTGTTATGGACAATATATTGTTTGATTCCAACTCAATTTTTATTTTTGTTTGGCATTTGCAAATTAGAACTTATGTGTACAATTTTAACAGTTGAAGTTTACAGTACAGTAGGGTGACAAATTTTAAGCAGGTTTTGTATATTATGACATTATAGGGATTATATGGATATTTTTTTTTATTCTACCATGGTTTTATAAAAAGCATTTAACAGTAAATACAACTATAGTACTGGCTGTATATTATAAAACCTTCAGACACTCTTTAATATAAAACAGGTTTTGATGATGAAATGCTCAACAGTTTTTCATTTCTGTTAGTGACGGAGTTGAATTCGATAATGGGCGAGTTCATCCGTGGGGAAGACGTCTCAGGATGTATGCTCCAGTTTTCCTTTGCTTTTAGATAATTTCAAACTTATTTAGTTTGAAGATGTTTTGTAGTAAATTAGATTGGCATTCATCCAAAGTGTACTTCTTATTTATTAAAATTTATTTCGGTTTGCTAAAAGCTGTTAAAAAAACCTTTGAAGTCTAATAATTATAGATTACGATAATATGTTGCTACATAACACTTTTTCATTATTTAGGAACAACCTACCCAACAGTATACTATTTGTATGAATTAAAAATTTATGTGAAGTTTTTGATTTATTATTTAAAATGTTAATGAAAATAATCTTTTATTGTCGTATTCATTATCCTGTTATATATTTTAAAAATCTAATTAATATGTCTTTAATAATTTGCAGGAAAAAACCCGGAAATTATATATAAACAGTATTTGTGGCAAAGACAAGCCAAACCAGTCACTCGTCGCAAATCGTGTTTCAAAGAAAATGGCCAGAACATGCTGGAATGTCAAATTTAAAAAAATCTATTTTATTGCACTTAACTAAACCTTTATATATTTACACATCATTCTATGCTGTTATTTTCCCTATTTTCAATGTAAAAACAATACTTTTTAAGGAATTAATGATAGTTTCTGCATGAGAAATGCCTGAAATCATAAACTTTGATGGTTAATTTTTCATATATTGTTCTTTAAAAAACTTCATAAAGGAATGTCCGATTTGAATGATTTTTTTACCATTTTATAGCTATTATTTTACTCTTTAACACTGTATAACTGTATAACTCAAAATCGATTTTTGCGACGAGTGACTGGTTTGGCTTGTCTTTGCCACATTTTGTTTTGTAACTTGTGGCCCCAAGCTCAACTATGCTATTCCTTCTTTGCAGACAAAAAAACAAAATTAGCAATGCTGAAATGAGGTGTTCACGCTTCTCCCCGAAAAATCTTCTTTTATTCGTGACCATATTCGCATTCATCACAGCGCTATTACATTTTTACCAGCGATGCGACTTGGACAGCCACGTTCTTGAGCTAAAACGCAAACAAGACAAGTCAGACCATCTCCCTGTGATCGGTTTACAAGAAGATCGAAACCCGTTTCCATTGCAAGATCTTGACGCGAACAGGAATTACAAGGATATTGAATGTTTGATAAATGATGACATAACAATACCGGGACGGAGAGAGGGAGACGAGGTGTATTTACCTTTCTCGTTCATACAAAAGTATTTTGATATCACAGGGAAAATTGCAGAGTATGATGGGTTCGAACGGTTTGAGTGGCAGCATAGTTATGCCCGTGTGTATCAGGAGAAACCGTATGATCACAATGGCGTTTTCATGTCGTTTAGTCATTACAACGTGGAACAGCGGGACCGTGTGAAAATGATATGCGGTGTAGAAGGTGAGTATAGTATACAGGGGGTGGGGGTGGAGGGGCACATCATACTCAGAATAATTTATTACATCATCTCTAATTTCATTCCAAAATTCTGCACCTCTATATGATAAACCTCTTTTTTCGTAGTCAGTTTTTGGTTTTGGGTATATTAATTCTGGTTTAGTTCTTACATTATAGTAATTATTTTTATAGACAACCTAAGTAATGAGGTGCAAGGTTATTCATTAATATCTTAAAAATAGTGATGGCTTCATTTGTATATAAATATAACCTTTGGTTAAATTCATCCATTTAAGGCTTTGCAGAGCTTGAGTACAGGAATCACTTTTGTTTGAAATAATTTTAGGTGCGCGGTTTTGAGTGTTTTACTTTGTGTTTGATTTGTATGTCCCCATACAACATAATATTCAAGGTGTGGTGTTAATATTTAAATATTTTAATATAATTTGAGTTCACCTTAATTTCAAGTGTGACTGTTCCTTATTTCTTAGAAAGAGTTCATTATGTATTTATTTATACTTGTTATGAGGACATTCGTCATCGCCATAAACATCGGAACGATGATCAGTTTGACATCTGTACTGTTCTATTCTCATTGGCTTGCACCATTCTGGTGCCTTTTTTCCATTTGTAACTTTTTTTTTGTATCCTGACTAAAAATTATGTATGCTTAGAAACATTTCAATTTTTGAGTACACCTGATATTTATTTCCACATTCAGTCCTTGGACACACCACATCCATGCCCTCGCTTCCGGAGCTTTTACATTGCTGTCTTGCTGTGTTATTGTAATGTTATACCTGCTTATCCACGTTTAATCCTACAATACCTACAGGGATGTATTATGGATTTCCGAGATATCCTGATTCTTTTTTTAAGGGAAGTAATTTTAGAGTAGTAATACATCTGCAGAACTGTGAGGTCATTCAGTTTTCTTTGCTTTATCAACATAATACTCGGAGCCAAAATTCATCCTGGTGTGGAAATGAAAAAAGTAAACATCCAAAGGTGTATTTTTTTTATTTTCTTTGTGATGTAACACATACTTGTGAACTTGAGAGGTTTCAAAAAATGCATTCATGTAGTCGTTTGCTCTCAATCTGATATTGTACCATTGTGTTCCTCTCCAAACTGTGAATAGCAATCAGGTGATTGGTTGTACAGGGTGAAATAGAAACATTTATCATTATCTTCATTACAGTTTTCTTAATATCATCTTGTTTATTATATTGTCATTATCACTTTCCTAAACATCAACAATTATCATCATTGTCATCATCACAATTATTATCACCCTCCTAAAACAACATAATTATCATCATTGTCATTAAATCACCATCATTATCACCTCCCAAAACAATATCATACTCATACTCATCGTCACAATTATTATCACCTTCCTAAACATCATCACAATTATTATCACCTTCCTAAACTTCATCACAGTCATTAGCATCTTCCTAAACACCATCATCACTGTCATCATCACAATCATTATCACCTTCCAAAACAATATCATACTGATACTCATCGTCACAATTATTATCACCTTCCTAAACATCATCACAATTATTATCACCTTCCTAAACATCATCACAATTATTATCACCTTCCTAAACTTCATCACTGTCATCATCACAATCATTATCACCTTCCAAAACAATATCATACTGATACTCATCGTCACAATTATTATCACCTTCTTAAACATCATCACAATTATTATCACCTTCCTAAACATCATCACAATTATTATCACCTTCCTAAACTTCATCACTGTCATCATCACAATCATTATCACCTTCCTAATCATCATCATCATTATCCTTATCCTGGCCACTTCATCCCGTATATACTACCACAAGCTCTCCCAGAATCAATCCTGCACATATCATTTGTATACAGTACGTGGTTAACCATTTCCTGACATTTCCTTTAGCCATATGTCTGGTCCAACATAATGATGCGGTCTCGCTTATCTCTTGAAACCATCTGGAGTATTGTTCCTTGACTTTCTGGTTTTTCCAGAACCATAAATTGAAAGTGGTGTTATTACAGGAAACCTGTTATAAACATAGTCATAATCAGAAAAAAACTCTCAAATATTTAAATCATAAATTCCAATGTATGCTCTGTCCAAATGAAAAATTCTATCACTCACATCTAAACATCTATTATACATAACTGATGTCCATGCCTCATAATTTTATGGTTTAATGTCAGTTTAATTTTTTGGTATAATATTTCAATGAGGCTACTGAAGTATACTGAGAGAAGCAATTTCCGAGTTGCTTAAAACTAGTGGTAGGCATGTTTGTGTGTTGAACCGTGGAGATATATGTTTCTCTAGTTTTATTATCATTTATTTCATAACGCTGTTTTACTTCATATATTTTCTTTTTCTTCTGTTCTTTCTTTTCTGTTTTCTACTTTTTCCCATTGTATACTCTTCTACCTTTGTTTTTTCCTGAGCACTCCCTCAAATTGGCTGATTGAGACTTCGTATAATGCTATTGGATTGGATTCTCCCTGTGGAATATAGTTTGTTATTGCACATTCAGTAGAAACATTGAAGATGTTAGTCCTGAGATGCCCAGAATAAACCAATGGCAACAAATGATGTACTTAGGGGCGCCAGTGGATGGGCTAGCTGATCCCAGACCTAGTCATAAGAGTGTCGTCATAAAATCTGCGGGTAAAACATTTATTAGAAATAAATTCTAAGCCACAGACTGCTCCTAAGAGGGTGATTTTCATACATAGGAAATGTAACCTAATTTTTTTTCACCTCAGCCCAAACTATGGTGGGGCTGATTTGGGCATGTTCCATCTGTCATGGAATGGTGAAATATCCGTTGGGAAAATCCTCAAGTTACTGCCTATGAAACGTCAGTAAATCCTTATTTATTTGTTGAATTATGCAATATTATTCTATATTCCTACTGTTTATTTGGGTTATACTTTTTTTTTTGTTCACTTTTGACACGTGATAGTAATAAATTGACGTTAGTTTCCTTCCATCCAAGAATATTACCACCGGTATTGGTTCTTCCTTGCGTTCGTGAATGACATACAAGGCACATTTTCAGCAAACCTGCTAAATAACAATGCAGATCTATCCGATTCACACGAGACAAAATAATTACACAGGACATGTGCTATGATGTAATACAAGGTCTTTCGGCGATATCCCTACAAGATTCGTCTTCACACAAGTGAGGTAACCAGGCTCCCGGAGGAAAAACATTTTTTGATTTGTAGTACAAGTGACCAATAATAAGGAACGTGATTTGTTAAAAATACTGACAAAATTGCTAAAGAGAACTGAAAGATGGTGCGCTATTGTAACATGCATTTCAGCACTCCAGCTGAAACACTCAAGGAGAGCAGTGATGGGAATTGAACCGGGGAACAAGAGATCTTCACGGTTTAGCATCCCCGGTTCAATTCCCAGCGCCAGGCCCCCCTCCCCCTTTTGGGAGGTAAAAAAAAAGAAAAAGAAAAAAATAATTGCCCACAACGCCTCAATTGTTATTTTTGGGCGTCTAGAACACAAAAATTTTGAAGGGGCATGCCCCTGGAATCCCTAGGATGGTGTTGTGTCGTTGGCCCAACTTTCGCGCGGCCCCCCCAGATGTGTATAAGATGGACATCTTTGAATCTGCCCCTGATCGCTACTCTCCTTGTGTTCCAGCTGGAGGGCTGAAATGCAAGTTATAATAGCGCACCGTCTTTCCGATGAGACGTTTAAGCTGTTCTTCCTGTGTGCAATACGGCCCATGTGCACGTCAAAAATGCAGTATGCTCTTCGGAAAAAGAGTAGGGGTTGTCTCCTGGTGTACTGCCCTATTCACCATCAGAAGGACCCCACTAGAAACAAGTCTTTGGACTAGTGGGAATACCTTGGTGTGATTCACACCAAATATTTCCATGCTAGACAGTGGCTACCACTAGTTTAGTCGATCTCTCAAATTGATATGCAGATAGGGAAGATAGGGAAAAGGAGACAATGAAAATTTTGTGATTTACATATTTGATAACCATTGTAAAACATATTTAACAAAAGCAATGACTGAAAGAACTGAACTAATGAAACACATTACCACCAATATTTAATTTTTATGTTATTTACTGTACTTATAAACTTATATTTTTTGTCATTTTTATTTATTTATTTACTTTATATTCTGTAATTGAATTCTCTATTTTTTTTTCTTTTTTTCTTTTGTACATTGAGTTATTCCTTAATTACTACAGAATAATGAGAGTAACATTTGTTTTGTTTGTCCAGTATTTTTTCTTTACTCATTTATCTTTTCAATATTTAATTTTTTACATTGTCAGTTGTTGTTTTGTAACTGTTGTACGGGTCGAACCTCTCCTGCGCGAGAGTGTTCCTCTGTTATAAAAGAGAGAACCAATAAATCTTATCTTATCTTACAGTATAATCATGGAGATTTGTATTATTAAATTTTAGAAATGTCTTTACCTATTAATTGTTTTGGTTTGTGTATTGAGATAGGCCAGCCTCTAAAAATATTGTTGAATAAATTAATAAATGTTCGCTTCAATAATTCGCGGTCTATGTTCCCATCTTTCCCTGACTGTATTTTTACAATTTTTTACAAGTTATCCTCACATCTGTTTTTTCAGTATCTTGTCAATAGTATTTCAATATTTCTGCCCTTGAATCTGCTTCACAATTTACACCATACTTTTTTGTTCATGGGAAAAGTGACTTTCTGTGTTCTAATTGGATGATTTTTAGAAAGTGGCATGTCTATCATTTCCATGGTTTTGTTTGGATTGGAGATAGTTGTATGCATTGATGATCTGTTTTTTTATGACCCTATTGCTATCTCACATTCACACCTTGTGTTCTTTAGAGATTATGATATTATGTTCTGTACTTCCTGTGGTGTTACAGTATGTTTCCTGTATGAGGTCACAGGTTACTCTGTAGGCAAGGTCATCCCTTTTATGGCAGTCAGAAAATATTTTCTGCCCCAATTCTCAGAATCTAGTTCATTTTCACTTCACTTCAATAATAATTTAAATTTCATTATCCTATTAAGAATAACAAGCAATTAATATATTATAATTAGAAACAATATCAATCAACCAATCAAGTTTTGAATAGAATAACTGACAGTATAAACGGTTTTATCTGAGTATAACCAAGGAGTTGTTATAGTCACTATAACAACTCCCTGGTATAACACAACCTTTTGTGCAATGCAGTACTACAGTACTACCCCCGGCGGGGTCAAGGGGGCGAATCCCCCTGTGAAGTAGCGCACTCTAAACGTTTTTAGGACTGTTTGAGAGGATAAAGTGAAATTGCAATAGAAGCATTATAAATAAGCGCAAAAATAATTATATAATAAATCAACATTGGCAGATCCAGGAATTCGAAAGAGAGGTGAACAAGAGAGGGACTTTCACAGACTGAGGCTGTCTCTTATACACATCTAGATGTGTATAAGAGACAGCACCAAATATTTCCATGCTAGACAGTGGCTACCACTAGTTTAGTCGATCTCTCAAATTGATATGCAGATAGGGAAGATAGGGAAAAGGAGACAATGAAAATTTTGTGATTTACATATTTGATAACCATTGTAAAACATATTTAACAAAAGCAATGACTGAAAGAACTGAACTAATGAAACACATTACCACCAATATTTAATTTTTATGTTATTTACTGTACTTATAAACTTATATTTTTTGTCATTTTTATTTATTTATTGGTGAGAAAATTTGAGGAAATAGTACCTCTAGATGGCCAGAAATGACACTTTTAGTAAAATTCATCATCATCACATCACCATTAGTCAAAATGAAGCGCCAAAAAAAATTCTCATGATCTTATATCAGGGATTTTTGACAACCATAGAGATCTTATTAATGTCTGTGATATACCATAGAAAACAAAGCTTAAAAACATGGTCTTTGAATATGTACTTTAGATAGGCATACTCCAAAAACGTGATTTCACAACCACCTCAGCCCCACCATGGCTGGGGCTGAGGTGAGAAAATTTGAGGAAATAGTACCTCTTGAGATGTCTGGAAATGACACTTTTATATAGTAAAATTCATCATCATCACATCACCATTATAGTCAAAATGAAGCGCCAAATTTCTCATGATCTTTTATCAAGGATCTACTTAATATCCAGGACAACTTAGGCCTAACTATAGCTTACAAAGCTTTAACTATATATACTATAATAATTATGATCAACAAATCACAACTTTTTTCGCATTTAGCACAATTTTCTTCACTTTTTATTGCTATTAATATTATTATCAATTATTACTATAGTCATCATCATCATTGTTATTATTATTATTACTATTAGTAGTAGTATTATTAAACAAAAATTTAAAGAAACTTGCAAAAGGATAAAAACGAAATTGAACCACAGTATCTTCTTCAGTAGTTTCTATCTTTAAAGACCTGGCCTGAGATTTATGGATTTAGGCCTATGTGTTCTATTAGGCCTATGTATAACGTTTACTGATGCATATTTACATGTTTTAGAAGATTTATTTTGAGTGATCCCAGGAAAGAATTTGTATTGGCTCAAGAATAAGCTTTAAAATTTTAACACTGTGTACAAAAGG